>NW_027492557.1:0-211233 GCF_021521415.1 Bidens hawaiensis
CCCAAAGTGTTCGTTTAAAAGGGTTTAATCCTCGATTCAATATTATTATTTGGGGCTGGTCTTTCCAGGTTTAAGGACTATGATAAAATGCTTTAACTCTTAAGAATCATGTTAACAGTCCAGGAGTTAATTTGGCCACTTAGTTGTTCGGTTTTAAAAAAAAACTAGTTGCTCTTTAAACGAGTTATCGGATGGCCATGGTTTTGGGGCTGCACATTCTGTAGTTTATATATTTTCATGATCATGTTAATATATTGTTCTTGTTGAGTTCATGGTCTTTAAAAATTTTACACGTAAACATGGTGGTTATGGCAACACGGAACCACCAGTTCTGATACGTTTTAGGTTTTACAGGCTGCTCAGACTCTGAATGTATTATTGTAACTATATAAGATAAAAATAATGGTTTAGCTTTGTATCTCGAACGTTAGTTTTCTGGTTACGTTTATGAGTTGATAAAAGTCGATTTCAAGGGGTTTAACATCCAGTCACAGGTAAGGATTTGTGACTGATGTTACTTCCTGCACATGAATCTGTTTATTCTTGTGTAGGTCTGATCATTTATAGGGTTGAGGCGAGGGTTCATGATATGAAGTGAAAACAAACAAGATTGATAAATACACGAGTGTAGATACCTTAGGCGATTTAAGGGTTCACAAAGAGTAGTCCATCAGTTTCTTGGAAGAAATTCGTGAGCAGCAGTGGGTAGATTAGGGCTGGATTTCCATACAAACAATGGAATTAGAGGAAGGATTATAATCGCATTGAATAGAGACTGATCAAAACAAATTACGTTACCCGATTCTCTTGTTCTTGGGCTGCAACTTCAGTTTCTTCAATAAGGGAGAAGAGAATGACTTTTGTTGAATATTGTATGCTTGTCTTAAGATAGGAGTTGAAAGGGATTAAATCAAGTTGCAGGAGTTTTTGGGGAGATGAAGATATGCATGAAAACTGATTGGGACAGAGAATGGTCGATGATGAATGGAGGCAGAGGATGTCGATGGTTTTGATAGGGTGCAGGCATTTATGGAGATTTGAAGATATTATAATATCTTGTATTATTTTTAATATTTTGTTATGTTTATAGAAATCACCAACTATTTTTATTCATTTATCTTTATATATATATTGGACAAAGAACTGATTTTTATATAAAGCATCGGGTTACGAAATTTAGAAAATATCTATCGTGTCAAATATATTGTTTTTCGGTTTTTGTTTTGCTTGGTTCGATTACCGGACGGTAATACAAGAAAGTGTTTGATGTCTGGATTATATACTTTAGATACCCGGTAAAACTGAATTAGTATTAAATGGTTCGTATAATTTTTGAAGTTATCAGGTTCGTTTGCGTTAGATGAATCTTGGTTTCATTTGATTAACTTGGGTCAAGCCCATGCTATATATTATGGTATTATCATTGGTTTTTCTCTATTCGTCAAGTTCTATATAATTATTCAGTCAAGCCAATTATTTATTATCTCGACAATTTAGGGCCAAGCCCAACTACGTACAGTCCGTTTCGACTACTCAACCAACGTCACACTCGTTATATGTAGATAAGTTCTCTTTAAAAAAAATTAGCCCTATTTTTGGAGTTGTTACATTTGGTTAAGAATTGAGTGAGTTAGAGAATTAATTATTGAGGATTATGGTAGGTTTAAAGAGATGAAGAAGAAGAATAATATGAAGGAATGAAGAGAATGAAAAAAAGGTAAGTTAATTATGTGGTCAAATTAAATTTAAGAATAGGAGGGTAATTCAAAATTTTTTGAAGAAAAGATGGGTTTGAATTTAATTTGAAATTTTGAGAGAAGTGAAATTAATATGAACTAAATATGAATTTAACTTATTTTTAATAATTAAAATAAAGAGTTGTTAGTGTGTGTGTGTGTGTATATAACAACTAATGAAAACTTATATAATATAAAAAAATTGTATTTTAAATATAAAAACATATAAAATAAATACAAGTGATATTTATAGTTGCTCTAAAAGAATTGTATAAGAGGGTAGTAATCAGTGTTAACGCCCAATAGACCATACTTTTATTAGTGGGCCATACTAGTTCTTGATCGGTATTAGTGTCCCATTATAACATCTATCATGTCACAATTGCTCTAAAAGAGTTGTATAGCACTGTCATTAGTCATGGTTAGGTGTTAACGCCTGAAACACACCATACTTTCGTCAATAGACCTTATTTGGCCTTGATTTGTGTTAATAGCCCAACATGTTATACATTCATCAATGGGCCTTGATTGGTATTAGTGGTCATTATAGCATCTATCATGTCCCCTTTGCTACAAGAGGGTTGTATATGAGTGTAGTGAGCCATAGGCATGTGTCAACTCCCGATAACATGTCATACTTTTATTAATGGGCCATATTGGGCCTTGATTGTTGTTAATGGCCAATATCATCTCTATCATGTCATAGTTACGTTAACAGGTTGTATAGGAGTGTAGTGAGTCATAGTTGGTCGTCATACTTTGCATTAATGGGCCGTCTTGGCCTTGATTGTTGTTAGTGACCCATTGTAGTCTCTATCATATCATAGTTGTTTTAAAAGGGTCGAATATGAGTTTAGTGAGTCATGGTTTGGTTACGCCCAATAATATGTCATACTTTCATCAACGGGCCTTATTGGTCCTTGATTGTTGTTAATGGCCAGTATGGGTCTATCATGTCATAGTTACGTTAACAGGTTGTATAGGAGTGTAGTGAGTCATAGTTGGTCTCATCAAATGGCTTTGATTGGTATTAGTGGCCCATTATATCAGCTATCATGTCATAGTCACTACAAGGAGGTTGTATATGAGTGTAGTGAGCCATAGTCATGTGTCAACGCCTAATAACATGTTATACTTTTATTAATGGAACAAATTGGGCCTTGATTGTTGTTAATGGCCCAATATATCTATATCATGTCATAGTTAATTTAACAGGTTGTATAGGATTGTAGTGACTCATAGTTGGTGTTAACGCCCAGTAGCATGTCATACTTTGCATTAATGTCATACTTTGCATTAATGGGTCGTCTTGGCCTTGATTGTTGTTAGTGACCCATTGTAGTCTCTATCATATCATAGTTGCTCTAAAAGGTTGAATATGAGTTTAGTGAGTCATAGTTTGGTTAAAGCCCAATAATATGTCATACTTTCATCAATGGGCCTTATTGGACCTTAACTGGTGATTGTGGCCCATTATAGCCTTTATCACATCATAGTTGCTCTAAGATGGTTGTATAGGAATGTCATTACTCATAGTTAGATCTTAATGGCCGATAACATGTGATACTTTCATCAATAGGTCTTATTGGGCCTTGTTGGTGTTAGTGGCCCATTATAGCCTTTTTCATGTCATAGTCGCTCTAATGGGCCATATTAGTGCTTGTAATCTCTTAGTGGCCTATTATGGCATGTGATATGTAACATTAGATATTTAAGGGTTATATCGTGTTATAGGGAGTCATAATAGACAATAAAAGAGAAATACAAGTCATACATGTCCTAATGGGCCATATTGGGCCTTGAAATCTCTAATGGCCCATTATGCATATAATTTTAAATTGTGTCTTAAGAGGTACAACTCGCCTAACCCGCCGATATAAATTAAACATATGGGTGGCAAATGGGTTGGGTTGGGTCGAAAGGGGTTATGAGTCGGAACGGGTTAGGGTCGAAACGTGTCAGGGTTGGAATGGGTCAACTAAAAAAAAGGTTGTTATGGTTCGGGTCAGAACGGTTCAGGGTCAAAAGGTTCGGGTCATAACGGATCCAGGTCAAAATGGGTCAAGGTCGGAACGGGTCAAAACGGGTCTCGAGTCTTTTTTTTTTGAACTACGACAACGGAGGAAATGTTTTAGCTTTATCATTAAAATTCATGTTCCAGTCCAGTTTGTTTCAGCACTTAACAACTCATAAACAACATGCTAAACAGCTCGTTTTAGAGATTTTTCATTCCGTTTCAGCACTTAACAGCTCGTTTTAACAGCAAACAGCATGTTAAACAGCTCGTTTCAGCAAGTTTTCAGTTCGTTTCAGCACGTAACAGCTTGTTTTACAGCAAACATCATGTTAAACAGCTCGTTTAATCGATTTTTCAGTCCGTTTTAGCACTTAACAGCTCGTTTCAGCAGTTAACAGCTCGTTTTTATAGCAAACAACATGCTAAACAGCTCGTTTCAGTGACTTTTCATTTCGTTTCAGCACTTAACAGCTCATTTTAACAGCAAACAGCATGTTAAACAGCTCGTTTCAGCAAGTTTTCAGTTCATTTCAGCACGTAACAGCTCGTTTTTACAGCAAACATCATGTTAAACAGCTCATTTCATCGATTT
This sequence comes from Bidens hawaiensis, assembly GCF_021521415.1. Classification (NCBI taxonomy): domain Eukaryota; kingdom Viridiplantae; phylum Streptophyta; class Magnoliopsida; order Asterales; family Asteraceae; genus Bidens; species Bidens hawaiensis. The sequence continues at coordinate 4,346 of NW_027492557.1, forward strand.
TTTAGTCTGTTTCAGCACTTAACAGCTCGTTTCAACACGTTTTGACCAATTTTGCAGGAATTCAGCAATAAAAAATCACAGTTCAGCTCGTTTTTGTCCGTTTCAGCAGGTTACATAACCAATACTTCAAAACGTTTTGTGTTTTTAATCCAGAAAACAAGTATAGACAAACATTTAGTGTTTTCAAAACTAGTATGCAAGTATGTCCGTGTTTTCAATCCAAAACCTGGTGTCACGTGTAACAGAGTTTTCTCAAAACTAAATGAATGCATTTGACTCGTTAACTGTTACCTAGTACAAGTGTTTTAAGTTAAGAGAGTATGTTCAACAACACATGACTCTAAGACCCACGTATGAACTCACACACAAACACAAACTTGACCGACGAATCGTTGGTGATAATAAGTAATGTCAACAGTACCGAAAGTCCTAACATGTATCCACACATTATATCATGGCAAAGCAACCAAATATTCATCATACAACTTAACTTATGATCATTCAGTTCACGAGACAGATTCTGGCATGTACAAACTGATTTTATTCACAAAGAAAAGATTAAGGATAAATTCTACAAAATTTATCACAGTATGATATATGAATCAGGTTTCTCAAAAAAATTTTATTATATTTTTCTCAAGCATAGAAAACTCACAATAATTCAACCATTACAGATAGGTACTAAGAGTTCAGCAGATTGCGCAACAAAAACTAGTTTAATTGTTCTATCAACTCATTAAACCAAATTGTGTAAGACCAATTGGGTTATCTTTTAAACTCATAATACTAAGTTCCAGAAGTAGAAACAACCCATTTGGATTTGTCATTAGGGAGATATGGTGTCCGAAAAATGGACCAGAATATAACTCCCCGAATCAGCTTTGACATATGTTATTGTAAAATCATAAAAGGTATTCAATACTCATCCAAAAATTACAAAATTTACCTTTCTGGAAACTAGACTCAGAATACTATATCCTAAAATCAAAAATCGATCAATAATCATCATTTAACAGCGAGTTACAGACCAATCAATAAAAGAGAACGAATCTGTCAGCCAACTATTCTCAACAAAACTCAAACCCTAACATGTTTAAGTCATCACTAGGGTTCTAATTAATCATGTTAAAAACCCCCGTTAGAAAATATAAATCCAAAAATGATAAAAAGTAAAGATTCAAAAATGTCACTTGCAACTTGTATCAAGATTGTTTAAATTAGATCGAATACTAATCGATTGAATCCAAGACCTAATTGCTTACATTCAAACCCTCGAACACCCAAATTTCACAAAATTAAAGTATAAATCACCTACCTAACCAAGATGAGCTTCAATAGATGTTAATGAGTGATGAAAGTATTAGCAGCAGGTGATGGATTAGGGTTCAGATTGGTTACTGAAGGGTGGATGTCTGGTTGGTTACACAAAAGAATTAGAATGTGGCTATTAATTATCAATAGTCACACTTTTGTTTTAATGTAACTGTTAGATTTTAGTCATACATAAAAATTTATAAGTGGCTATAAAATAATGCTTTATGGTCACATAAACCCCTTATGTGTGACCACATGTATAAGCTTTTAGCCACATATGAAACAATTAAAGTGTGGCCATTAGCTACTAACGGTCACACGTTTTGTTTGCTGTCACCGTTAACTTTTAGCCACATATAAAACTTATAAGTGGCTAACATACAATACTCTATGGTCACATATACCCGTAAGTGTGGCCATATGTATTAGTTTTTAACCACATCATTATCAAATTACTGTGAGCATAGATCATATTTGGCCATAGTTTACTAAGTGTGGCAAGTAAAAGTCACATTTTTTTATGAAAGTGTGGCTAACGGTTTCGAGCAACTGTGTTTTTGGTCACACGAATTGAAAAAGTGTGGCTAAATGTTCTAGCATGTGTGATTTTTTGCCACAAAAATCTAATTTATGTGGCTAAAGGTTCTAACAGGTGTGTTTTTTGTCACACGAATTGAAAAAGTGTGGCAAAATGTTCCAGCAGGTGTGATTTTTTGCCACAAAAATTTAATTTATGTGGCTAAAGGTTCTAACATGTGTGTTTTTTGTCACACGAATTGAAAAAGTGTGGCTAAATGTTCCAGCAGGTGTGATTTTTTGCCATAAAAATCTAATTTATGTGGCTAAAGGTTCTAACATGTGTGTTTTTAGTCACACGAATAACAAATGTGTGGCGAAAGCGACCTTTAGCTACACATTTAGACCGTGGTGTGGAAAACCGCCCAGAGCATGTGTGTGGCTAAAAGCCAATATTCACGTAGTATGCTATTTTTATTTAATTTTGCCTGGTTATGTATTAATGTGTTTTTATATTTTTTATTTATTTCTGTTTCTACCTAATTATTTGTTAACATAATCACAATAACCAAAACCTGTGTGCAATCCTTACCTGTCACAACTTAAAATTTATATTATTAATATTTTATAATAATGATGTTTAAACATAGTCAAATGATATTTACACTAAATGTTTGACTTACATTAATAGTTCTAATAAAAGTAATGCAGATTTCCTAAATACATTGGTAAATTTATTATTTTAATAATGTATTTCCTAATTTAAGATACTTTCATTTCTTTATATTAAACACATATCAAATTATATTTTTTTATATTATTTAATAAAATTACTTTAGGAAACAATCATCTATATAATTACTAAAACCGTTTTTTAATATTTACACCATGTTTTCATACTCTCATAAGTTAATATTTGTCCATATCTACATCATTATTAATAAGTCATTCTTCAACCAATAAACTTATTTATCTATTTAATATTCTACATTCGTTAAATATTCTTTCATACTTATATTCCGTGTTTAGCATTTTGTAGCATGCCTCAATATCTCTTCCACTATTTTTCTCTATCACTTCTCTAATCATGTATTCATCTTCAAAGAAACGTCCACATCAAAAAGCAAGAATTACGATCGAAATAATATTTAAATTTGATTCAAACATGTATTAATTCAACCGATTGTTTACCGGTATTGCTTTTTCATTTATATCGTTTATGTGTATATTTCATTTAGGTAATCTTCCAACAAACCCATTGTCTAATGTTTCAAATACACTACAGTCAAATAATGTTCAAAGTGTTCATATTATGCCTCCTAACACATGTTTCTTGAACGGATACTCATCTCCAATATATCATTACAATCCATACGGTAAAATCTTTAGGTGTCAATATTTTAAACTTAATTTTAACCATGTTTAGTTTGTTAGTTTTTTAATATTATATTTTTCCTTTACATTGTTTTAATTTTTTTCGTATTGTATATCTATTAAAATAAATGTCAACCTCAAATCGGGCAGTTAGGTAACATTTCAAACAATACACCACTTACTATATCTCAAAACTACCCACCAACTAATTATGTGTGTATATCTACTCCAAGTAAGTTTTATATGTATTAGATTTTTAATTTTATTTTTAAGAGTATCTTGGCTTATGTTAACATTCTAAACACAACTTGTAATATTAGAACTGGTACTGCTTATGAAGTTCATAGCAGTTCTTTTTCTGCATTTTCCAATGGGAAGGAAAACTTATATCCATCTACACTACCAACCGTAAACAAAAATTCTCTATATAACCAAGGTAACGTATCTCTTTGCATCATTGATAATTATTGTAATTATCTAAGTACTGTTATTTTCATTTTTCATTTTTCATTATACATATATATATATATATATATATATATATTTGCAGACAATACTTCTACGCAACTTGACAATTCTTATTCTTCAAAACGAAAACAAAGAAAGGAAATTGTAGATGGTAAACGTGGTAAATTAAAACACTCCTTAAACAAAAGTTCTCAAAGAAGCTCGTCTTCTTCAACTACCACCATTTTTCTTTGAATCATTACATTTATATTTATTTTATTTGCTTTTTTAGTTGTTTTATAATATCATTTTCAATAGGCTGTGTTATTTCTTCTAAGAGTATCCTAATCCAACGTCAAATGTTAGCGCTTCTGTTTCTACCTACACAAATTCTGTAAGTACCTTATAAACAAGGCGTGTTGGAAGACCAGGAAACAACCAATACTACTCCTATACCTATGCAGACATTAAATGATTTTGAGTTTGTTGTTGATGTTTTTAAAGGCATATCAACAGGTTATTAGTTAATACATTATATAAGTCTACATAGTTTCTTATAAATATTTGCTATAAACATAATTTTAATCTATTGTATAGATTATGTTGATCATGGTAATCAAAGTTTCAAGTGTGAGTCTTGCAACGCCTACTTATGGAAAGCTGAATCTAGGAGAGGATAAAAAAAAGTAGTGCCAATACAAGTTTCTCTTTATGTTTCCGCAATGGAAATGTTAAACTTCCTGATTTAAAGAAACCTCATGAAAATTATATTAATTTAGTTCATGGTGAAGATTACGTCAACAAGTATTTTTTGAAAAATATTAGACGATTCAATTCAATGTTCTCCTTTACATCAATGGATAGAAAAATTGACAATTCCATTAATAAAGGAAATGCTCCTTACACGTTTAGACTCAGTGGAGAAAACTACTATTCTATAGGAACTCTTCTTCCATTAGGTGGTAAGAAACCTTAGTTTGCTCAACTCTATATTTATGATACAGAGAACGAAGTATCAAATCGACAGGGTGTTTTTGGGTAAGATGTTTTTTGAACAGTATATGTTTTTCATTTTTAACACTTAGTTTTTTAATCATATATTTCGTTTATATTAACTTTAAACTGTATTTTTTCCCATTTTTTCTACAGTCATTCATCATCAAATGCCGACAATTTTGATGATTATATAATTAATTACTGAAAGGAATGTTAGATTCACAAAATCCATTGGTTCAGGCATATCGTATGGTATGCGATTGTTTTCAAGAAAACCCTCATATTGATTTTAAGTTGCGTATTGTTGGAACAAGGAAATACGATGCTAGGATGTATAACTTACCAACGGCCTCTGAAGTTGCCGCTCTTATCGTTGGAGATATTGGTGATGCCATGGGCAACAGAGATATAATAGCTAACTCCAGGTCTGGTGGTCTTCAACAAAATTGTGAACTTCATCCTTCTTATACGCCTCTCCAATATCCGTTGCTTTATCCTTTTGGTGAGGATGGTTATAAGGTAGACATTCCTCATAGGAATGTCCATCCTTTATCTGCAGCTGCCTGTAAGAAGTGCACGGTGCGAGAGTTCTTTGCATATAGGTTACAAGATAGGCCCAACCAATTTTCACTTTCCTTAAATGAAAGAAGGCTTTTCAGCAGCTTTTGGTAGACAAATATACCATGGTTGAGAGTCAAAGATTACATTTTATACGTGGTAAACAGAGTGAACTTAGGTATGATACATAGGAAAGCCTTCGTAACTTCAGATGTTTCTACATCTAGGCAGCGTGCAATTCTTCCATCATCTTTTACTGGTGGAAGTAGATATATGATGCAAAATTATTTTGAATCTATGTGTCTTTGTAGATGGTACGGTTATCCATATTTTTTCTTAACCATTACATGCAATCACGGTTGGCCATAACTGAAGCATTTTTTAAAGGATACCAATTTAAATTCTGAAGATAGCCCATATATATTATGTCAGATTTTTAAGATGAAGCTTGATTTATGATTAAGTTGTTGAAGGATAAGTCTTTGTTTGGGAAGGTTAAAGCAGGTTAGATTCGCTGTTAAATTTCTTTTTTCATATTTTGTTTAGTTTATTTTTAAGCTATTTATTTTATTATTTTTTCTAATTCTTTTTGTTTAATTACAAATGCAGCCATTTACACAATTGAGTTCTAGAAACGTGGCCTACCTCATGCCCGTATTCACTTATTCATTGATCCAGAGAATAAAATTCATAATCCATCACATATAGATCAGTTTATTTCAAGTGAAATTCCAGACAACGTCACTGAAGTAGACCTATACCAGCTTGTTTCCGATCATATGCTTCATGGTCCTTGTGGTGAGGCTAACCCGAGTTTTAGCTGCATGGTTAATAGAGAATGTTCTAAGAATTTCCCAAAAAATTTTCAAAGTGAGACAAGTATATATTCAAAAGGTTTTTCAATTTATAAAATAAGAGATAATGAACATTACGTCTTTAAGAAAGGTATACATTTAGAAAATAGAAGTGTTGTACCTTACAACAAAATTCTATTAAGAATGTATCAAGCCCATATAAATGTCGAGTGGTGCAATCAAGAAGGATCAATCAAGTACTTGTTTAAATATATAAATAAGGGTCCAGATCGAGCTACAATGTAGGTTCATAGCCGGATATACACAGGAGTATCTCGTAACACGAGGGTGCGGAATCCCCTACGTATACGATACGAGTGTTTACACAAGTAATACGTAAATAACACCCGAACACGCAAACACAGATGAGCACTTGTTATATTGCAATATGGAGAATCAAAGACACCAAACAAGTAACACACCTTGTTACAAAACTCAACTGACAAGTCTCCCCAAAAGTAGCCGAAGTTAGGTTTAAATATAGCGACAACTTCGCCTAACATACTAGGCGAAGTTGTCCCTAACATCGCTGCTAACAACTTTGCTAAAACACAAACCAAACAAACACGTTCAACAAAATAAGAACTATGTAATGATTACAGACACAATAGAAACGAGATAAATGAACTATTGGCATCATGTACCAACAGACTCCCCCTTGGCAGTAGCTTCATATCTCTATCACCTTTGCCGTGTCTTGTAATCCAAAAAGCACGTACCATCCGTCTTCAATCATGAACGCCTCGTCTCATACAAACTGAGACCACCTTCTGGTATTTCTTCGCTTCGTCTTTCCACCCAGGTATATAGAAAATCTTCTTATCATTGAGTACCTGCAAATCAGCTTGAGACAAATTAACCAAGTGCATTGGATCATACACTCTCAAAATCTCCTTTTCGTCTTGATCTTCCATCACAGCTTCGGCAGTCTGGCAATCAACATACCACCACTTGAGATCCTTCAACACATCTTGAGGCATATGCTTCATTGGAACCTCTTTCAAACAACGAATCGGCTTGTACTTCATCACCATCCAGGGCTTGCCATCAACCCGCATACCCCGTTCCCTATCTTCTACCAACTTCCCCTTTTGAGGCTTCAGTAACTCAAACTTTTTATCTTTAACACTTTCCTTCCACACAATCTTCTCAACCCATCTGGCAAAATCATTATCACTTCTATTAATCAACCTTAACCGAGCCAAATCCTTCACTTGACACTCAAGCAACATGTTGAGCGACTTCAATGTCTTAGCAAAATACTTAATCCCATCATATATTTTCACTACAAACAACTTTAACTGTTCATCATACAACCAGCAAATAATCCCTTTCTTCGATTCAGCATAGCCCTTGATATTATAACTTTCTTGAACATCGCAGGTACCACTGACTTCTTTGTTTTAACAAACCACTGAGCGCATCCTTCTTTCCACCTTGGCTGTTCCTCCCACTCAGAATCACCCGACACATTTTCATCTTGAACCAAACTCTCTTGACCAACACTTGGAATATCATGCTCAACACTATCGTCAAGTATCTCTCCTTCCTCTAACCCACTGTCGATCTCTATCTGCTCACCAATTTTCTCAATCTCACTAATAGTCAGCACATCATCACCCAAATCATCCTCATCATCAACAACCACTATCTCACCACCTGCACTACCCGATGGACCAGTAGACTCCCCCTGAGATGTGGAAGCCCCAAGAGTTTGTTCAGTTCTTGGCAGCTCACCACCTGCATCTTTCGATGCATTGGGATCATCATCTCTGTCCTGTCTTTTCTTCGTTCTTAACTCATCACCTTTGCATCTTGTCTCCCCCTGAGATGCTAAGAACTGTTTAAAACCACAAAAAGTTTACCATGTTCAATAAGAAGTGATGACTGAATCTGGTTTTCAGCCATAAGCTGTTGAATAGCTTGTGTTTGAATGAGATTTATCCGTGACTTCTCAGCAACAACTCTTTCAAGGGCCGTAATCCGCTCAGAATCAGACAGGGTAGCATCAAAATAAAATTTCATGTGAGCAATGTTTTAAAAACCGGTTCAAACCGACCGGTTGAACCGGTTAAACCGGTTTCGCAAAACAGGCCGGTATTATGAGTCCGGTATTTATGGCTTGTTTGCTAGAACATCATACCGGAGGTTTTTGTCTAAAATACCAGTTTTTACCTGCAAACCGGTTTTATGTCCGAGAAATTTTTGATATTTGTGGCCCATATTTTTTCAATATTACTTTTAACCTAACAATCAATATTCAAATGTGTAAACTTTAGGACAATGTTTTTAAATATTGTGTGTTTTTGTATTATTTTTTAATATGGATTAACTTTTGGATTATTTTTGTTATGAAACCATTTACTTTTGGGTTATTTTTCATTGAAATTACATTTATAGGAAATTATAAGGTAAATTATTCAACCGGTTGAACCTTACGGTATAACCCGGTTCAACCGGTTGTACCATTTTTTAGCCCAATCCGGTACAAGTATAATACTGGTTTTTTAAACATTACATGTGAGAAGTATCCTGAGCATAAGGTGGTGGGATTCCCAAGCTTACTTGAATATCAGATGTCGACTGTATAATAAATGTGGGTGAAATAGAGGCAGACAACCCGACAGTTGCTACCAGTGTGGACTCAACAAACCTGGCAACCACCTCCGATGGAGTAATAGAAGGAGGTGGTAAGGAAACAATCTCCGTTGTTGACATCTGTACCGTAGAGGGGGCAATACCAGATGGTGCAGATACGGCCACCATTGGTACACTCGAGATCACTGGTAACGGATAAGACGAAGATGGAGGTAACATAGACATACCCGATAACGATGGTGGGGAGAAATGGACAACACTTGAACTTTCACCAACTCTAGCCGACTTTGATCTTCGTACTAAACGATACATCTCCTCCTCATAATCCGATTCACTATCATCTGAATCTTTCTTCCGTTTACCTTAGATCCTTTCTTGTCTAGCAAGAACTCTATGTGCTTCAACAATGTCATCAGTGGAGGAATCATATAAAGTTTCCTCATAATCCTCCACAGTGGCAACAGACGGATCCACAAAAGCATCAACTGTAGAAACATGCACACTTGAAACATCAACCACTAAGGCATGAATTTTAGCAGGATCAACCCTATCCATGTCAAAGAAATCTTGCCCTCCAAAGGCAACTTCAAGGTCAACCTGTTCGGCGGGAGCTGCAACTGGGTCAACAATAGGAATTTCTTGAACCACTTGTGGTGGTTTAACCACAGGAAGTGGTTGGGGGATATCAACTTGTTGCGGGGCTAGATCATTAAACTCATCCTCTGGTGGAGCAACATAAGCAGGATTAACTAAATACCCAAATAATGTTGTGTGCCTTGGCCAAGTTCAGGCTTCCTTCGTGCACTGGATGACTTACATTGTGCAAAAATCCTCTTGCTTATACTTTCTACATAAGAGATAGGGCAACGTTGTGGCAGATTGGGAGAAACATGATTAAGAATCATCTGTAATAATCTGGGATACATCAAGAACCGTTACCGTGCCATGGCTTTCCTCTGACTATCAATCTCATAGAATATCATCTGACTGAAACTATACAGCTTGTTGTAAGTCAAGGCAGTCATTGTAGACTGCATCGTCGCACCCATACCATCATATCCAGCCTTGCGACCAGACATGCACACGATCAACGCGTGCATTAAGAAACGCCACTGGTCCAACAAAAATCCCTTTCGTCGTTGAGAATCTTCCAGCGGACCCGAATACCCCATACGAAGAAAAGTTCCGTTTCTGAATGTAGCTGAAAATTTAGTAGGATTCTAAGTGGTCTTAGCCCCTAACTGTAGGGCTTTCCTGATCTGATTAGCTGAGAACTGCACCACTTTATTGTTCACTGTAGCACACATAACTGGAGGCTCAACCCGACAGTCACATTCCACCGTCCTCCAAAAGTCTTCAATGTTTGGAAAAGATATCGGCAGAGTAGTTGTGATAGCATGAAAAATATGTGAACGAATGAGAAACGAGATGATCTCAGTAAATCCTTCAGCTCCACGACTATCCGGATCCAAAGTTACATACATGTTGTGACCCGGAAAGAACTGTCTCTTATCACCATCTCCTTCATCACCACCTGTACCACCTGTACCACCAGCACCAGCCACAGTAGCCATACCTGCAAAAATAAACGAGCTAAATTAGACAAATGTGGCATGTAGCTTATAACTTCACTGAGATGATAGGGGCGAAGTTGTGGCCTTGGCGAAGTTGGTATCTTCGCTTGAGATATAACTTCGCTTGGTATGAAAAGGATTTAACACAGTTTGTAGCCAAGTTTACAATAAACAAGCGAAGAAGAAGTTATTGGACACATGAGATTATGCAGCGAAGTTCTTATGTGAGCGAAGTTAAGATTAACTTCGCCGCATAAACAGTGCATTGGTAAAACTCAGTCCATTGGAATAATGAACAATCAGAAGTTGTCAATAGTTGTAGGACGGTGCCATTAAGATCCCGAACGACCAGGGATTCACCAAAACAATCTCAAACTGATAATGATCAATGTTTTAAGGGTTTGCTAATAAAATCGATTAAAAACTGACATTGTGGAACTAATTAACGACTAAAAGATATAAGTTATGATTCAAAAGAGGTCGAGGGACCTTGATTGCAGACGAGAAACGGATAACAAGGAGTTTGATTCAAAGGTTAAATTCGCCGAGGGTTTAAGAAACAAATATTTGACCAAGTTTGACCAGTGTTTGCCTTTTATAGTGTTTAGAAAAACCCAGGGGCGAAGTTGTGGTAACTTTGCCTCTATACTTAAGTTCGCCTGAAAGTTAACTTCGCCACAGCGAAGTTAATATTATAAAACGATCAAAAACGAATAATCAAGATTTTAATTAAAGTATAATAAAGATAAACCATATAACATCCTTCAAACAAAGGAAAATACACTAAAAGGACGTGATCAAATTTCAGTCTTCCAGGAATCCTGCATGTTTATGAAAAGATCCAAAAAGGAATCATACTGATTAAGAGGCTGTCACACGAATTCATGTTCAACGTTATTATGACATAGAGAAACAGGTTGTAGAAAGGTATAAACTTAGTTTGGTTTTCATTGCTTCCGTGATCCAGATTATGTTCAATTAAGCTCAAAATTTAGATGGACATCACTTGATAAATTGTGATACCTCTTATCTATTCTCAAGGCGTATTTGACTTTCCCAGATCACCCGGATTTGACTTCGACCCGTAGTGTCTGATCAAACATTATACACGAGTCGTCTCTACAACACTTTCAATTTGTTTTCACAAGACTCAGTCGGTGCAATATCCTTGATATTTGTGACTTGATGAACTTAGTAAGACATAATGATAATAATAGATATTATTGCAGAAAAAGAACACAATCTTCGCGGGGATCAAGACACTCACGGGCTCGTGTATGACTGGGTAATCATTTTCTTCCTATCATTCGGAGAGATATATGTGGAGACATGCACATTTCAAAATGACTCTCCATAGTAAATCGAGTAAGTTTAGTTTTTATCATTTCTACTTTTACGCACCATAGAAAGCTACCATACTAGAAAATGACTGATCTAGAGTCTTTTAGGCCTAATAACTTCACTGGTTAGGCACACAAAATCAGTTTATCTATCACTTTCCAATGATTGGATCAATTTTCAATTTAACACCAATTTTGAAACTTCGTGCGAAATTATAGACTGAAAAATATATCATTTCCCTAAAAAAAAAATCAGACACCCCGATAATTTTTAAGTCTTAAGGTAAATGGCTATCCCAAAAATCTAGTGGATTAGCAAGACCAACCACATAGGAATATGTGTCCCTCCAACTAAGTATAATCGACATAATTTTCAGCGAAGGAATAAAACTCATCATAAACTGCCCAGGTTGCTTTCAGTTATTAGGTTAATGGCTATCCTTATAGTCTACAAGTAGATGCTAGGACCAAACATATTCAAGAATATGTCCTTCAAACTTAATCTACCGACATAATTTTCAGCGATAGTGATGTTTGTTTGTTTTTTTTTTAAATAAAAACTCAAAGAAAAAACGGTTACTCGGGATTGATCATCCCATTAAGCTCAAAAAGGTTTTGAAAACAGGATCGGTCAAATGCTTTTGTAAAAAGATCGGCAAAATTATCCAATGAATCAACCTTTTCAAGAACGACTAATTTCTTCTCAGCACAATCCCGTATGAAAAGATGACGAATGTCAATATGCTTAGTTTTACTATGTTTAACGGGATTGTTAGTTACTGAGATCGCAGCAGTGTTATGAATGCAAATAGGAGTTTGAGTGAAATTCAGACCATAATCGCGCATTTGTTGTTGTATCCATAAAACCTAGGAGCAGCAATTCGATGCTGCCATGTAATCTGTTTCGCATGTGGATATGGCTACAGAGGTCTGCTTCTTGCACTGCCATGACACTAATCTTCCTCCAAGAAACTGACAGCCATTGGTTGTTGACTTCCTGTTCTGATTACATCCTCCATAGTCAGAGTCAGTGTATGCTACCAGATCCAGTTCTCCTCCTTTTGGATACCAGAGACCCAACTTAGGCTTTCCTTTAAGATATCGCAAAATCCACTTCACTCCCTTCATGTGTGATTCCTTTGGGTTGGCCTGAAAACGAGCACAAAGACAAACTGCAAACATAATGTCAGGTCTAGAGGCGGTTAAATACATCAAAGAACCTATAATAGCTCGATACTGAGTGGGATCCACATCTTCATTACTTTTGAAATCAGCACCTAGCTTGTGGTTGACACAGATTGGAGTGTCAAACGGGGTGCAATCGTCACATCGTGAACATATTTAGTTTGATGAATGAACATGCCATCCTTCTTCTGATCTACCTATAAACCCAAAAAGAAAGTTAATTCACCCATGCCGCTCATCTCAAACTTTTTCTTCATAACTGCTTCAAAATCCTGACACATAGAAATTTTTGAGGCAGCAAAGATGATATCGTACACATAGACCTGGACGAGAAGAAAATCACTCCCATTCATCTTTACAAACAATGTATTGTCGATCTTTCCTCTCTCAAACTCATTTTCCAGCAAGTAATCTGATAGAGTTGTGTACCAAGCTCGTGTGGCCTGATGTAGGCCATATAATGCTTTACTGAGCTTGTACACATGATCAGGAAAGTCTGGGTTAGGGAAACCCGAAGGTTGCTCGACATATACCATTTCATCTACTTTTCCATTTAGAAACACACTTTTAACATCCAACTGAAACACTTTCATCTCTTTGTGTGCAGCAAAGGCCAGGAACAGTCGAATTGCCTCCAATCTTGCCATAAGAGTAAATACTTCATTGTAGTCGATCCCTTCTTGTTGGTTAAACCCTTTGATAACTAATCTTGCCTTGTTACGAATGATTACCCCTTTCACATCTCTTTTGCATTTGAATACCCACTTCGTACCGATTGCATTCATATCTCGTGGCTTTTCAACCAAACGCCATACTTCCAAAGGCGACAAGAAGTATCAAAAGTTTCTACAACTACTTGCTGACGCTGAGAAGCCCCTATATAAAGGATGTCTTGACTTCACCAAGTTGTCTGCATTAGTACAACCACTCAACTTGAAGAGCAAGCACGGAGTATCTCATAAGTTCGTTGATGAACTTCTGAAATTGTTGAAAAAGATGCTACATGCAGATAACGAAATGGTAAATAATATGTATGAGGGCAAAAGGATGATGAAGGCAATGGGTTCAGGATACGAAAAGATACATGTGTGTATCAATGAGTGCATTATTTACTATAAGGATTACAAGGATTTGGAAGCATATCCAGTTTGTAACAAGTCAAGGTGGAAGGTGGATGAGAAGACTAACAAAAACTTACATAAACACGCCCGCTAAGGTACTGTGGTACTTTCCCATATTCCACGATTCAAGCGCCTCTTTCAATCAAAGACCACAACAGAGAATTTAACATGGCATGCCATGAGTACTAATAAACCCGGTGTTTTACGCCACCCATCTGATTCACCAGCATGGAAAGCCATAGATGATAGGTACTCCGATACCATTGGAAGCTATCCAAGAAATCTTCTTTTAGGGATTTGCACTGATTGGTTCGACGTACATAGAGGCAACAAAAACCACAGTGTCTAGCCTGTTTTAGCAGTCATTTACAACCTTCCACCTTGGATGTGTATGAAAAGAAAATTCATCATGATTTACTTATTAATATCCGGAGTGCCAGGAAACAATATTGATGTGTTTTTACAGCCTTTAATTGACGATCTAGCATCTTTATTTGAGGTCGGGGAGCCAGCATATGATGCATATAAACAAGAAATGTTTACACTACGTGCAGTTGTGTTATGGACGATTAATGATTACCCTGCTCTTGGAACACTATGTGGTTGCCCTTACAGTGGATTCAAAGGTTGTGTGGTGTGTCGGGGTGACACTCATGTGTTTGACTTTAGCACACAAAAAAGTAGAGTTATGCTGCCCACAGAAGGTATTTATCACATGACCACCCTTTCAGAAAACAAACAAAGACGTTCAACGGAAAAGAGGAGATGAGCACTACTAAAGAGCCTATGACAGGGGAAGAGATATACGACGAGGTCAAAAACATTAACAATGAATGGGGAAAGGGATCTGAATCCATAAATGGGAGTAAGAGGAAAAGGGATAACACAACGCCGCAACCATATTGGAAGAAGTTCAACATATGGTACCAACGGCTCAGCTATTGGAAGTATTTACCTGTCCAACATTGTATTGATTTGATTCATGTTGAAAAGAATGTGCCAGAAAGTATTGTCGGGACGTTGCTGAACATTCTCGGTAGGACAAAAGACGGATTGGCAGCTAGAAAGGATTTGGAGTTTTTAGGGATTAAAAAGGAGTTGCAACCGAAAGCAAAAGGTAACAATACAGAACTGCCTGCAGCATGCTTCACATTATCAGCGCAAGAAAAAGACATGTTTCTTGAAACACTGTATAAACCGAAGGCTCCACTAGGGTATTGTTATAACTTCTCTAGGTTGGTGAATCTTAAAGAAAGGAAGCTACAAGGCCTTAAATCACATGATTATTACATGCTTATGCAACAGTTTCTGCCCCTTGCAATACGGTCCATCATGCCAGAACCAATGAGAAATGCTATAATCAGGCTTTGTTTTTTTTTTTCAAGTCAATTTGTAGCTAGGAAATCATTGTAGAAGAGCTTGATAAGATGCAGGAAGAGCAAATAGTTACAATGTGCCTGCTGGAGAAGTACTTTCCGCCATCATTTTTTTATGTCATGGTTCACTTAACCGTGCACCTTGTAAGAGAGATAAAATTATGTGGGCCACCATGCTTTCGTTGGATGTATCCCTTTGAAAGGTGTATGAAGGTTATCAAAGGGCATGTGCGATACAAAACTTATCCAGAAGGGTGCATTGCTGAGGAGAACATTGCGTAAGAAACAATCGAGTTTCTGAGCTAATACCAAAATAACATCAAGAGTACTGTTGGTATTCCACATGATAAGCATGATGATAATGGGGTCTCAATTCCTGTCACAGGCATTAAATCAGTTGAAGTTTCTCCTGATCTTTTCAAGAGAGCACATTTCTATGTTCTGCAGAATGGGCCTGAAATAGCGCCATATATCGAGTAAGTATTACTAACATATATACTCTAAATTATATATATATATATATATAAATATATATAGGGTGCAGTTACTGTACGCTAATTCCTTAACGTACAGTGGGTTACGCGAGAATTTTTAAGGCAAAAAACAAAGGAAAAAAATCATCAAACGCACCCAAAATTAATATATATATATATATATATGTATATATATATACATTAATTCACAATATATTATACTCCTACTTGCAGACAACACAAGACCTCTTTGAAAAACCAAATGCCTGGTAAACGACAAGCATTGCTGGAGAAGGAGCATACTTTAAAGTTTGGTGACTGGTTACGCGACAAAGTAGATCAATTTATTAAGTCTTCTATAATTTTTAAATTCTTTTATAGTTTCTGCAATGTAGGTGAAGAACCTTGTAATGAAATTCAGGTTGAAAGAGAGCTAGCGGGCTCCCCAGGTTTTGTATCGGAAACCGTAAAGTGGATTGCACACGGAGCACACCGCAATGTTTACTACGACATCAACGGTTTTGAATTTCGTACAAAATCTCATGATAGTAGAGTTTACCAGAACAGCGGGGTTGGTGTTGAGGCGGATGACATGCAAATCAAAAAAGACGTGGTGACGTATGGAAAAACTTTTATTTTGGGGTTTTGCAAGAGATATGGGTCCTATATTATCATACTAAATGAATTCCGGTCTTCATGTGCCAATGGGTTGACCTTAAACATGTCAAACATGATATTCTTGGTTACATGTCGGTCGACCTAAACAAATTTGGCCACAATGATGATACGTTCATATTGGCCTTGCAAGCATGCCAGGTGTTTTATGTTCAAGATCAGCTGGATAGAAAAAGGCATGTTGTCCTCATGACTCCACCCAAGAATTATAGGCATTAGTATGACGAGGTCAATGAGGAATTTAGTACGGTAACTTTCCCTCATGAGGGTAATACATTGCCACTTGTACAACCAAATCAACTGCTTCGTAATGAGTCCCCGAATGATTACTGGAGGCCCGGGAAAAAGCCTACAACTATTCGTAATAGAGATTGACACCGATGTCGGGGTTGTCGACCCAGCAGTTGTGTTCGGTCGGCTAGTTAGATGTAAATAATGTTTAAATTTAGTTGTGATACATGATATCACCATTCTTTATTTTGTACTTATTAATTCAACCTAAAGAAATATTGGTTGTTTTTAATACTATTACTACTTATACAGGCCGGTTTGTTGAATTCATTTCATCTTCTGGCTATTTTGGTCAATTGGTGTCAAGTTCAAACATACATCATGTTACATCGATAAAAGTCACAATTGACTTGTAGTGTACCATAGTAAGATCAATAAAGTCATTACACTCATAACTGACTTGTGCTATATCAAAGTTACATTAATATAAAGAAATCCCAAAAATGCATCATGTTGTCTAGGGTGTTCATGGTTCGGTGACAGTCATCATTTCTCGTCTGATGGTTTTGTTTCTTGCACAACCTCTATTTGGTTATGTTTCAACATACTTTTCAACAGCTGGTTTCTTGCAAAACATTATCAACTCATTTTATAAAAAAAGACCATTATGCCATTCTTTTCACTAACCTGCATAGCAAAATTGTACCCTCCAGACTTTGAAGAAGCCTTTGAACAAATAAATTTAATTTTGAAAAACCGCTTCCAAACTCAATGCCATCACCAGTAACCTTAGATTTAAGATTTGGTGACGGCATTGAGTTTTGAAAAGGATTTTATCAAAATCTAAGATCTTTGGAAAGTTTAAGATCTATGGAAACCTTAGATTTTTTCTGCTTGGCCAAGTTTGGAATTCACATAACATATATAAAAGTGTAATAAATTTCAGTCACCAGTTTTATTACAGTCATTAAAGTCTTTGTTGTTATATAGTTGGTTGTTGAGTGTATAACATACTATAACTGCATACTAATTACTACCCGTCAAAATGGTTTCCACACGCTTTGGAAACGCACAAAAGCTAATTAATTTTGGAAATTAATTACATTTATACCTACTACCTGTCCAAAATCTTGGAAATATATTTATGTAATGATAGCCTACATTCAAGTTAATTAAAATAAAAACTAGTATATCACACGCTTTTGTACGCATTAAATACCTGTCAAAAATCTTGGAAATATATTTATGTAATAATAGCCTATATTCAAGTTAACTAAAATAAAAAAACTGGTATATCTTATTAGATACGCTACAAATCAACTGAACTACAATAAATTACTGTCTCAACTACCAAAAATTAAATTTTAGGTCTATTTTGTTATTCACTCACATTAACATCTATTTTAAAGTTAATTATAAAAAATCAACATCAACTACGCTTCAAATACGCAACCAAAATATAATAATAACATTTACAGTTAATACCAAAATATAATAATGACATTACATTAATATAGAAAAACTAATTACAAAAAACTAATTCCTAGCATCCGATTCCATATCTGAATCTACATCCATCGGATTCTTAGCTTCTGGAGTCCTACCATCAGATTTCATATCTGATCTACATTTGGATTCTCTTCTGGAGTATGAGAGTACATGATCCTTTCGTACATGTCATCCGAGGTGTAGGTGGAGTCCTTAAGCCTTTGGAGGCGAAGGTTCATCTGAGTATGGAATTCCCCATAAAGGGACACAGACTTGAAGTCCTCCATGGAGTTAAACTCAATGTGCGCCACCTCTATTCCCAGGACTACCATATCAATGCTGAATAAGTCAGCAGTGGTGTACCCAAGCCACCTAACCATTCGGTTAAGTTGTTGGTACGTGAAGGTTTGAGGGTGGACATAGTCCACAAACCTCACCCTTTAATTCTTCCGGACGGCGCCGGAAGAAAAGTGAACGAATGGTGAAAAATGTGGGGTCGTAGTAGATGGGGGCATCAGTACCCGGTTTACGTTCGATCCATGTTGAAGCCATTATCGGAAATTAATCGGAAGAAGGTGATTGTGGATTGTGATTCTGGACTGTGGATTGTGATTGTGATTGTGGTTGTGATTGTGATTGTGGATTGTGACCGGTATATAATAACCGTCTGACGCCGGCGGTACATCTCCCTAACAATTTATATTTAGTGGCACAAGAAACTAGAAAGACAATGATGACGTTAGCCACTCGTCAAATCAACGTATGGCTATTAATTACATTTGGACACACTTAAAAATATTTAAGTGTGACCATTTATCACTTATAGCCACACATGATAAGTGTATCTGTGACAATAAAAAACTTAGAAAAAATTAAACTACACTACTCTTTGGTCACACAACCTTGTATAAGTGGCCATTAATTACATTTGGACACACTTAAAAATATTTAAGTGTGACCATTTATCACTTTTAGCCACACATAATAAGTGTATCCGTGACAATAAAAAACTTAGGAAAAATAAAACTACACTACTCTTTGGTCACACAACCTCGTATAAATGGCCATATATTTTAAGCGTTTTAGCCACATTACTAATATATACAATGGTTGTTCGTTATATTTCGCCACATTATTTAAAAAGTGGCTAACAAATGTGACATTAGGTCACACAACGTAATATAAGTGGCTATATATTTTACCTTTTAGACACATCTCTTATCAATACAGTAGTTGTTCGTCACATTTGGTCACACTATTAAAACATGTGGCTAGTTAAATGTCACATTTTGTGGCTAATGCATGTGTTTTTGGTCACATGTATCAAAGATCAAACAAACTATGAGTGTAGGTCACATTTCGCCACACGTTTTTATAATGTTGCTAGTTTTTGTCACAGTTTTTTTCAAAGTGTGGCGAAAAGTACCTGAGTAGGTATAGAATGGTCACATGAAGAATAATATGTGTGGCCAAAACATTCTGGAAGGTTTTCAAACATGGTCAAAGACCTTTTAGCCACACTTTGAAGCCAAAGTGTGGCAAATCGCCGGGACCATATGTGTGGCCGAAGGTCGATATTCACGTAGTGTAAACCCGGTTTATTAATCAATCAATTACCTAATCAAACGTTAACGGATTTCAGTAAGATTTGTTGCATTAGATTCGTTATCACCATACTCAAACAGATCTATGATTTCTAGATGAATCCGAACCTAAATGAACAAGTTCTCGTTATAAACGTACCTTAAACGAGTCGGTTAACGAACTCGAGCTAGTCTTGATGTAGGTTTGGCTCGTCACAACGTTCCAACACCAACAAGCTCGGGTTTTCGCCTTTGGATCTTGGTTCGGGATAAAGGATGGTGTTTGTGTGTGTTTTTGATGGTGTAGGCTATGGTGTAGAGATGGATAAACATGGAAAGGATTAGGGTTTAAGGGGTATTTATACTCCCTTCAGCCCATGGACCTAAGGCTCATTTCATCTCTTATTCCTTCTTTTAAAGTACAAGCCCATCCTCTATTAGTTTATTAATTTAAACCGATAAACGACACACTATAAAATAAACGAAATTTATTTTATTAATTCTTAACGAAAGTAGGGTGTCACATTAAGGGTATTTATACCCTAATCCCATGGACTCTTAAGCCCATTGCTTTACTAAATTCATATTTCTTTTAACAAAGTGCATGTCCAATAAGCTCATCATCCATGATTATTATTTACAAAAAAATCATTCTTAAATAACCATAATAATAATACTAATAAAAATAATAATAATAATAATAATAATAATAATAATAATAATCCTTTGTTTATTAATTTAGGATGTTACAAGTTAAACCTAAGCATATACATTATATCTATCAATAAGATTCATAAGTTAATCATAAAATAGAAAATTATAATTGTTACAATGTGATGCATTCTTAACTACAAGATACGGTTTATGTATTGAGGTTAACTAGAGAATGAAGCTTACCTTGATTTTCAACGAAGGAGGCAGGGCAGAGAAGGCAGGAGCGGCGGCGGCTGGCTGGAGGTGGAGGAGTTAGGAGGCGGAGGTGTAGAAAGGGGGGTTGGAGGTGGAGAAGGCAGGAGCGGCGTCGGCGGCTAGCGAAAGGTGGATGAGGCAGGGGCAAGGGGGAACATGATTTATGGGTTGAATAAAGGGGGCTTGTAGGGTTGGAGATAGCTGATAATGAAATAAGTTGAGAAGATGTGAGAAGATGGTGGTATATTTTTGCACGAAAAGAGGGTGCACGTACCTTTTTAAATGAAATGTCTTCAAGGAAAACTAACAACCTGCAAACCTAAACGTCTGCGCGGCGCAGAAAAAAGAGGATATGGTTCGTGGTGTTCCTTCGTTTATTGCTTATACTAATCCGTGTGATAGTTGTTTAGTAGGTAAGCAAACTCGAAAACCGTTTCCCGATCAAACACGTTTTAGAGCCAAGAAACCACTTGATTTGATTCATGGTGATTTATGTGGTCCAATTTCACCGAGTACACCGTCGAGTAAGAAATTTATTTCTTATTGTTGATGATCACACGAGGTTCATGTGAGGATTTTTGTTAAAATCAAAAGACGAAGCTTTTGATTATTTCAAAAAATATAAAAGTTTGGTGGAAGGTGAAAGTGGGTACATTTTTTAACTAGATTTTGCACGAAAAGAGGGCGCGCATACCTTTTTTAATGAAATGTCTTCAAGGAAAACTAACAATCTGCAAACCTAAACGTCTGCGCGGCGCAGACAAAAGAGGCCAGGAAGATCTTTTGTGAAAAAACAAACACCCTCTTACATCGATGATCATTGTAACTGTCATCGAACAGGCAAAGGTTCTCCCGAGAAGGTAAATGCTTCGATTTTTTAATCATTTGACTATAGCATTATATGTAGCTCATATGTTTTGTGTATTATGTATTAATCAGGTGCGGAGTGCACACTTATTTGATCTTATTATAATTGGAATTTAGGGGCGAAGCCCCTAAGTCATGGGGATTCCAAGGGGCAACGCCCTCTTAGCCGAGGTTAGGGGTATCGCCCCTGGTAGCAAGGTCCAAGGGCGGCAACCCCTTCGTCCAAGGGGCAGAGCCCTAGCTGGGGTCGAGCTTGTAAAGAAGCTAAATGGCTAAGAAACTTGATTTATGAGATTCCATTGTTGCCTAAACCGATATCACCCATATCTATCAGTTGTGATAGTACTGTTACGTTAGCTAAATTTTATGGTCAAATGGATAATGGGAAGTATAGACACTTAGGTGTTAGACACGGTATGATTCATGAGTTCTTTATGAATGGTTTGATATCAGTGAAGTATGGAAAAACTCAACAGAATATTTCCGATCATTTAACGAAAGCGTTAAGTAAAGATCTTGTGCACAAGTCGGCTGTAGGGATGGATTTAAATTCCACCTAAAATTTCTCATATTGAGACACCCAATTACCATCTAGTCCGATATTAGGTGTTGAATTCAATGTGAAAAGCTTAACATCTAGAAATTGGAACACATTAGTTACATCATCCCAAGGTATGAGTTTAGACCTACAATACCTTAAATCGTTGAATATAGAGCTAGAGAAACCAACGAATTGGAATAAAAAAAACCCTAAATCATCGTTCATCGAATGACCAGATTTAACCCTAAATCGAAGGAGACTGAAGTTAAACTTCTTAATAGTTCTTTTGAAAAATTGCATATGCATGAGCAATAGTAAAAGAACTACCAAAAATCTGGGACTTGGCTTTGATATATTCATTGAAGGATAGGACATAGGCTAGTAAAGATTATGTCATGTAAGAATATATGAGTATGTAAACTTGTGTGTATATTATCTTCGATTATTCATTAAGAATAGAAAGGGTTCGATAGTACCGACACCCCTATATTCGAATATTTGGAATGTGTAATATACTAATGTGAAATTCAATCGTCACGACATTTCATTTATGCATAAGTTTGTTGTTTGTGTGAGTTTGTTTAAGTTAATCAAGGATTACACCAAAATAGGGGGAGGATTGTTAGTGATTTTAGTGTAATTGGGATTAACTTGTTGATCAAGTTAATTATAATATGAATATAAATAAGTCGGGTGTGGAGTGCACAATTATTTGATCTTGTTATAACTGGAACTTAGGGCAAAACCCCTAAGTCATGGGGTTCCAAGGGGGCAACGCCCCCTTGACGGGGTCCGGGGTTAGCGCCCATGGTAGCAGGACCCAAGGGGGTGGTAGCCCCTGGCAGGGTCCAAGGGGCAGAGCCCCTTAGACATGTGTCGTTATATTAAACATGTATTAGAAATTTAATTTTATTAAATTTCGTAAGTATTTTTCATGTCAAATTAAGGAGCGTATTTCATTTTGAAATTCAAAATATGATAGCCGCTTATGATAATTGTAAATCAGTTGTCATGAATTTCAACCCTAATAACCATTGCTTGATCATACAATAAAAATCTGGTTCATAAAAACTCAAATTCATACTTGATTCTTGCTCTCAAATCTGAGTCTTATCCGGTCAAAATATTTGAAAACCACAAATAATTTGGATCTGAAAGTGTTTCACAACTCTCAGTTTTTCCAAAGATATATGATTTAAAGAAATCCTCAACATCATTTTTATACAATTAAATTGGAAAAATTCAAATCAATTTCCATATACCCCATGTTCCAGTCTTGACAAACTGGGCAAGAAATATATTTTATTTTCTTTTAAGAGTTCCAGTCCTGTAGAAGTTTACTTCTATTGTTAATAGAATTTCATGTGCATAATTAATATATTAGTTATTTTGTTCATCTCGTATATATATTATACTCATAGTAAAATTGTCTTGTTAAAAATATATTACAAAACAATTCAAACCAAGATGTTTTCACCAGTATAGAAAATGAAATAATTTACAATGATTTAAAATGCGAGGGACCCGAAGATTACATCTATTAGTTGATGCATTGATTACTAAAGAAGATGAGCCAGTGAGATGCCTCAAAATTTAGAAGAGAATATGGAGGAAGATTATGAATGCTTTTGTTTGAATTAAATATGTCTTAATTATATACATTATATATATTTAATTTGTATTTCAACTTTTAACCGGTGTCATGTAAAAGGACCAATTTACTCTCTTATGGACCATGAAAGTTCATTCCGTTCTGACCCTCTTGAATGGTTGGCCGGCCTTGATCTCTTTGGACCACCCGCCTTTTTACCCTGTCCATTTTATGCCCATCGTAATAACATTAAAGTTGAGAACGAATTGACGACCAAATACGAATTGTTATTTGATGTCAACATGACTACATTTGTTGTCTTAAAGACTACGTTTATTCACAACCTACACCAACCCAACTTTTAATAAAAAATTATTTTTTCTCTATTCCACCTACCCAACCCAACTCAACTTCTTATTTTTATTCACAACCCAACCTGAACCAATTTTTTACATATACGATTTTAGCTTATTATATAAAATTTATTATAAACCACTATTAGGATGACATGTATCACACAACCCATCACAATCTTGGGTTGCACACTAGCCATGTTGTGGAATTTTTGTGACTTTTTCATTTCTTTTTATTGTTTGGTTAACAACCTACTTTAAAAAGTCATCAATAAAGTTGGTCTAAGAGGTAATATAGTTTATGTTATTAGAGCATTTCCAGCCCATTTCATATATATTTTTTTCTTATAATTTAGCTAAAAAGGATAATTCCATAAATTTGTCTATCATTTTTCAAAATTATTTCACATTCTATTCCTTATTCATATCCATAAATTCTTATTTTATTATTTTTTCCTCTTTTTTCTTGTTATATAGTATATGGTGATTGGGAGATAGTTGATATATTATATGATATAGATTAAAAGTGAGTCCTTATATTTAGGTTTTTACTTTAGTTATCATATAACTCATCTATATAATAAGGAATGGATTAGAGAGGTGATTCTGATGATTTTCTCAAAATTTATCATAAATTATAAATTATATAGGTTTGCCAACTTTAGATAATGGGTTGAGAATGCTTTATAGTTGTAGGGCATTTATATATTTAGTTTACACTTATGGAATACACAATTACATGCACTAATCCGGTATCAAAAATGAAGAATAAGAAAAGAACAGTTACATTGCTATTTTAATTGAACTGTTTTGACTTCTACCCCTTTTTTGGTCAAAAAAGTAAGGGTTAAACTTGGTTGTTGAGTTTTATGATCAGATTTCATACTGCTAAAAGGGAAATGGGATAATGGGAATTACAAATAGTTAGCAGAGACTATGGTCACATTTTCATTTTTAACAGGTTTGACTTTTTATCAACAATGAGCAAAAAGTCAACAGAAAACAAAAGTATTTAATCAGATAAATGAGTATGCGTATTTACATCCCCTCTAGATGATTTGATAATTTTCAATAAGTTAGTGTGTTAAAAGTTTAGATTTTAAGTTTAAAAGTTTGTTGGTTTATATAGAGTATTTTATTTTAGGGAATGCATTATGTTCTGTTTTGCTATAGCATGATTGATGCCTGTGTTTAGCTCACTTGAGTCGTTAACTTATATTGGATTTATTTCAGTTTACTTTCTCATAATGCTTCTAGTAGCATGATTGATACCTGTGTTGATATCCGTTTGTGTTTTGTTTTTGGGTCAAGCAGGTGTATTTTATCAAGATCATTTGTACATCAAAAGTTAAGAATTTCGCTCGGTACAGAGAAAACCAAGATCAGTTTTTTGAAATTTCACTAATTGAAGTCTTTGTGGTGATAGAATGTGGACCGAGCCTAAAGCAGAAGGCATATCTAAATTAACCGGAAGCGTAGCCGAAAATCTCAAGTTTAGCAAATGATTATGACACAACATCAGTGTTAGACATAATTTGGTTTGGTCCGGTCCATCGAGCTTATGGTGGATCGGTATCTTGGAGACCAAGTCGAGCACATGATTTGGGCTACAAGTTATTTATTAATTATTATTTAGATTTGTTTTTACCAATTAGTATTTGAATATGATTATGGTATATGTATTCTAGTCTAGTTGGGTTTTGAAATCTAAATTAGTATATATACCCGAGCTTGTGGGTTATATCATATGTATTGTAATTTTTTGAGCTAATGAAAGTTACAAGGATCGAGCTTATGATCTAAAATCATTTTGTGCTTTCGATTCTGGTTACCAAACTTCAATTGTTGTGAACAATTAATTCAATCTTGACGTACCTGGGAAGGAGTGCAAATAGGTTGGGAGCCAAAATTCAATCAGTTGGGTTCCATTATTCCACGAATTAATTCAAGGTTGAACTAATTCCATCATTCAAGATTAAGTTTATTGTTCTCTGTTCAAGACCAGAGTCACCATCTAAGATCGGCACATCGTCAGGTTCTTCTTTGTTTTTTCTGTTTCACGATCGATTCAAGAATCGTAAAAACCTACAATCGTCATAGGAGAAGAGGAGTTATGGGTGATTCTTCAAACCGTACGAGTGGTTCTTCAATTCCTTTACTATGTCAGATGCTCACGAAGAACAACTACACCACGTGGGCGCTTCGAATCAAATCCGTGTTTCGAAGCCATGATTTGTGGGATGTTGTTGAGCCGAGATCGGTAGCTGCAGTAGATGAAAAAAAGAACAGTGCTGCGAGTGCATATTTGTTTCAATCCATACCGGAAGAACAAATCCAACAAGTTGGCCAATACGAGTTCGCTTGGAAAATTTGGAATGCGATCAAGACCCGCTATGTTGGCGAAGAGAGAGTTAAGAAGGCTCATCTAAATACCTTAATTACTGAATTTGAAACCATGAGGATGAAAGACACCGATACTATTGATGGCTTTTCCGGGAGACTATCCGGTACGGCCTCAAAGTTCGCCTCGCTCGATTCGGCACTCGATGAACAAAGGCTAGTAAGAAAGTTTTTTACAAGCATGCCTAAGCGTTTTATAAGCGTTGTTGCCTCGTTAGAACAAGTTATTGACTTATAAACTATAAAGTATGAAGAAGCGGTAGGTAGGCTAAAAGCCTACGAGGACCGCGTGAAAAGTGTCGATGATATGGATGATAATCATGGTAAGCTCTTGTTTAATAAATCTTCCTCTCCGAGCAACTCCAAGGGTGGGAAAAAAGGGAAAGGAAAACGACATCAACAGCAATCCCGAGACAAATCGAAAGGCAAATACAACCGGAACAAAGAAGGTGATTTGGGTATAAAAAAGGATTATTCGGGCATTCAATGTTTTCGTTGTGACGAGATGGGTCACTTCGCTTCGGCATACCTGGAACGAAGATGAAAACAACTCGGAGCAAAACGACCCGAATTAAACCTAACCGAAGCAAACGGACAAGCAACTAAGGAAGTTTTGATGAATATAAGTATTAATGAAGAAGTTTTCTTAAACGAAGAAAACGTGCATCCAAAGCGGTACGAGGCGGAACCGAAGGAGGATGGCATTTGGTACCTCGATAATGGGGCGAGTAATCATATAACGGGTACAAAATCTTAGTTTTCAGATTTAGATGAAACGGTTGCGGGACATGTTCGTTTTGGTGATAGTTCGTGAGTGGACATAAAGGGAAAAGGCTCGATAACCACTATTTGTGATGATGGTGTTGAGAGGGTAATCACTAACGTTTATTTTATTCCAAGTTTAACGATCAATATTTTAAGCTTGGGACAAGCAACCGAAAACGGGTGCAAGGTGATTATGGAAGATGACCAACTTTTAGTGCTTGATAAATCGAGAAAGGTAATAATGAAGTCGGTTAGATCAAGGAATCGGTTATATAAGGTGCGGCTTCGGGTTGGAACACCGGTATGTTTATTATCATTCATTAAAGATCCGGGTTGGTTATGGCATGCGAGTTTAGGCCATTTGAATTTTGAGTCAATGAAACTTCTAACAACCAAGGATATGGTACGTGGTGTTCCTTCGTTTATTGCTTATACTAATCCGTGTGATAGTTGTTTAGTAGGTAAGCAAACCCGAAAACCGTTTCCCGATCAAACACGTTTTCGAGCCAAGAAACCACTTGATTTGATTCATGGCGATTTATGTGGTCCAATTTCACCGAGTACACCGTCGAGTAAGAATATATACCCGAGCTTGTGGGTTATATCATATGTATTGTAATTTTTCGAGCTAATGAAAGTTACAAGGATCGAGCTTATGATCTAAAATCATTTTGTGCTTTCGATTCTGGTTACCAAACTTCAATTGTTGTGAACAATTAATTCAATCTTGACGTACCTGGGAAGGAGTTCAAATAGGTTGGGAGCCAAAATTCAATCAGTTGGGTTCCATTATTCCACGAATTAATTCAAGGTTGAACTAATTCCATCATTCAAGATTAAGTTTATTGTTCTCTGTTCAAGACCAGAGTCACCATCTAAGATCGGCACATCGTCAGGTTCTTCTTTGTTTTTTCTGTTTCACGATCGATTCAAGAATCGTAAAAACCTACAATCGTCATAGGAGAAGAGGAGTTATGGGTGATTCTTCAAACCGTACGAGTGGTTCTTCAATTCCTTTACTATGTCCGATGCTCATTTTCTTATTGTTGATGATCACACGAGGTTCATATGGGGATTTTTGTTAAAATCAAAAGACAAAGCTTTTGATTATTTCAAAAAATATAAAAGTTTGGTGGAAGGTGAAAGTGGGTACATTTTTGAACCAGATTTTGCACGAAAAAAGGGCGCGCATACCTTTTCTAATGAAATGTCTTCAAGGAAAACTAACAATCTGCAAACCTAAACGTCTGCGCGGCACAGACAAAAGAGGCCAGGAAGATCTTTTGTGAAAAAACAAACACCCTCTTACTTCGATGATCATTGTAACTGTCATCGAACAGGCAAAGGTTCTCCCGAGAAGGTAAATGCTTCGATTTTTTAATCATTTGACTATAGCATTATATGTAGCTCATATATTTTGTGTATTATGTATTAATCAGGTGCGGAGTGCACACTTATTTGATCTTATTATAATTGGAATTTAGGGGTGAAGCTTCTAAGTCATGGAGATTCCAAGGGGGCAACGCCCTCTTAGCCGAGGTTAGGGGTATCGCCCCTGGTAGCAAGGTCCAAGGGCGGCAATCCCTTTGTCCAAGGGGCAGAGCCCTAACTGGGGTCGAGCTTGTAAAGAAGCTAAATGGCTAAGAAACTTGATTTATGAGATTCCATTGTTGCCTAAACCGATATCACCCATATCTATCAGTTGTGATAGTAGTGTTACGTTAGCTAAAGTTTATGGTCAAATGGATAATGGGAAGTATAGACACTTAGGTGTTAGACACGGTATGATTCATGAGTTCTTTGTGAATGGTTTGATATCAGTGAAGTATGTAAAAACTCAACAGAATATTTCCGATCATTTAACGAAAGCGTTAAGTAAAGATCTTGTGCACAAGTCGGCTGTAGGGATGGATTTAAATTCCACCTAAAATTTCTCATATTGAGACACCCAATTACCATCTAGTCCGATATTAGGTGTTGAATTCAATGTGGAAAGCTTAACATCGAGAAATTGGAACACATTAGTTACATCATCCCAAGGTATGAGTTTAGACCTACAATACCTTAAATCGTTGAATATAGAGCTAGAGAAACCAACGAATTGGAATAAAAAAAACCCTAAATCATCGTTCATCGATTGACCAGATTTAACCCTAAATCGAAGGAGACTGAAGTTAAACTTCTTAATAGTTCTTTTGAAAAATTGCATATGCATGTGCAATAGTAAAAGAACTACCAAAAATCTGGGACTTGGCTTTGATATATTCATTGAAGGATAGGAAATAGGCTAGTAAAGATTATGTCACGTAAGAATATATGAGTATGTAAACTTGTGTGTATATTATCTTCGATTATTCATTAAGAATAGAAAGGGTTCGATAGTACCGACATCCCTATATTCAAATATTTGGAATGTGTAATATACTAATGTGAAATTCAATCATCACGACATTTCATTTATGCATAAGTTTGTTGTTTATGTGAGTTTGTTTAAGTTAATCAAGGATTACACCAAAATGGGGGGAGGATTGTTAGTGATTTTAGTGTAATTGGGATTAACTTGTTGATCAAGTTAATTATAATATGAATATAAATAAGTCGGGTGTGGAGTGCACAATTATTTGATCTTATTATAACTGGAACTTAGGGCAAAACCCCTAAGTCATGGGGGTTCCAAGGGGGCAACGCCCCCTTGACGGGGTCCGGGGACAGCGCCCATGGTAGCAGGACCCAAGGGGGTGGCCCCTGGCAGGGTCCAAGGGGCAGAGCCCCTTAGACATGTGTCGTTATATTAAACATGTATTAGAAATTTAATTTTATTAAATTTCGTAAGTATTTTTCATGTCAAATTAAGGAGCGTATTTCATTTTGAAATTCAAAATATGATAACCAATTATGATAATTGTAAATCAGTTATCATGAATTTCAAGTCTAATAACCATTGCTTGATCATACAATAAAAATCTGGTTCATAAAAACTCAAATTAATGAAGAAGTTTTCTTAAACGAAGAAGGAGGATGGCGTTTGGTTCCTCGATAATGGGGCGAGTAATCATATAACGGGTACAAAATCTTAGTTTTCAGATTTAGATGAAACGGTTGCTGGACAGGTTTGTTTTGGTAATAGTTCGTGTGTGGACATAAAGGGAAAAGGCTCGATAACCACTATCTGTGATGATGGTGTTGAGAGGGTAATCACTAACGTTTATTTTATTCCAAGTTTAACGATCAATATTTTAAGCTTGGGACAAGCAACCGAAAATGGGTGCAAGGTGATTATGGAAGATGACCAACTTTTAGTGCTTGATAAATCGAGAAAGGTAATAATGAAGTCGGTTAGATCAAGGAATCGGTTGTATAAGGTGCGGCTTCGGGTTGGAACACCGGTATGTTTATTATCAAACATTAAAGATCCGGGTTGGTTATGGCATGCGCGTTTTGGCCATTTGAATTTCGAGTCAATGAAACTTCTAACAACCACGGATATGGTACGTGGTGTTCCTTCGTTTATTGCTTATACTAATCCGTGTGATAGTTGTTTAGTAGGTAAGCAAACCCGAAAACCGTTTCCCTATCAAACACGTTTTCGAGCCAAGAAACCACTTGATTTGATTCATGGCGATTTATGTGGTCCAATTTCACCGAGTACACCGTCGAGTAAGAAATTTATTTTTCTTATTGTTGATGATCACACGAGGTTCATGTGGGGATTTTTGTTAAAATCAAAAGACGAAGCTTTTGATTATTTCAAAAAATATAAATGTTTGGTGGAAGGTGAAAGTGGGTACAAAATTGGAATTTTTCGAACCGACAACGGAGGAGAATTCACGTCTTGTGAATTCTCAAAATTTTGCACAAGCGAAGGAATCACACGACATTATTCCGCCCCATACACACCCCAACAAAATGGTGTAGTGGAGCGGAGAAATCAAACCGTGATTTACATAATTAGAAGCATGCTCCATGTCACAAAAGTTCCAAAACGGCTTTGGGGAGAAGCGACGAGACATGCTATTTATATCCTAAACCGAGTACCGACGAAATCACTACCGGAGAAGACTCCCTATGAAGCTTATAAAGGTGTAAAACCGAATCTTGATCATTTACGGGTTTTCGGGTGTGTCAGTTATGTGAAAACACCTCCAACTACTTCGGTTAAAAGCTTGACGACCGAAGTACCCCTATGGTTTATCTCAGTACCGAACCCGAGACAAAGGCATACCGGATGTACGATCCGGTTAGACATCAAATTCATGTTTTTCGGGATGTTTTTAATGAGAAACAAGGTTTGAATTGGTCTAAAAGTGGTGAAAACTCGGCTGAAAATTTGGTAGTTAATCTGGAACAAGTTGGTAACGTTATAAACTTGTTTGACAAAAATACCCCTAGCGAAATTCAGCTCAAACAGCACCCAAAACAGTCCAAACAGCACAGATTTCTGCTCAAACAGCACCCAAAACAGCCCAAACAGCACCCAATTCAGCCCAAACAGCACCGAAAACAGCCCGAACAGCACCAGTTCAGCAAATCAGCAGCTCGTTTCAGCAAACTATGCGCATCAGCAGCCCAGTTCGTCTAATTTAAATGCTAACCCAGGTCCATCTACCCCAAGTCGGTCAAACCGAACCTCAGTTTTACCTAAAAAGTTAAATGATTACGTGTTAATTGTTGAGTTTCCATACAGGGAAGAAAGGGATGAAGGGTTTGAAGATGAATTATTTTTGACTCAAGAAGGTGAACCGACGAGTTATGTCGAGGCATCCGGAGTAAAAGAATGGGATAATGCAATGAACGAGGAGATTGCATCTATTGAACGAAACAAGACGTGGGTACTTGTTAACAAGCCAAACGGGTTTAAAGCGATCGGGTTGAAGTGGGTTTATAAAATTAAAAAGGATGCTACGGGTAGAATAGTAAAATACAAAGCACGGCTTGTGGCGAAGGGTTATGTTCAGAAATTCGGTGTGGATTTTAATGAAGTTTTTGCTCCTATTGCTCGAATTGAAACGGTTAGATTATTACTCGCCTTAGCTGCCCGAGAGGGGTGGGAAGTAAATCACTTGGATGTGAAGTCAGCGTTCTTACATGGTGAGCTTGACGAGACCGTGTATTTTAGTCAACCGGAAGGTTTCGAGAAGAAAGGAAGTGAAAATAAAGTTTATTTATTAAAGAAGGCCCTTTACGGGTTAAAGCAAGCACCACGGGCTTGGAATGTGAAGCTCGACAAAGTGTTGCAATCACTTGGTTTTTACCAATGTCAACGAGAAACAACGGTGTATCAAAAATATATAGAGAATGACATATTAATAATATGTGTGTATGTTGACGATTTACTTGTCATAGGTTCAAGTAAGGATGAAATTCTTAAGTTCAAGAACCAAATGGAGGAACAATTCGAGATGAGCAATTTGGGTTTATTGTCATTCTATCTCGGAATAGAAGTCTCACAATCCGAAACCGGGATCGAGATCAAGCAAGAAGCCTATGCTAAGAAGATCTTGAAAGAAACAAATATGGAGATTTGTAATCCTACCAAGTGTCCAATTGAACCGAGCACAAGGCTTTCAAAATACGAGAAGGGGAAACCCGTTGATGCTACCGTCTACCGAAGAATAATCGGGTGTTTGAGGTATTTGTTACATACGAGATCGGATTTGAGTTTTTCTGTTGGAATAGCAGTCGGTATATGCAAGAGCCAAAGGAATCTCACATGGATGCGATTAAGCATATTCTTCGGTATGTTAAAAGAACCGTGTCTTACGGTTTAAAATATATGAGGGGTGGAAGTTGTCACCTTTACGGGTATTCCGATAGTAGCCACGGAGTTGATGATGACGATGGCAAAAGTACTACCGGGAATGTTTTTTACTTTGATGATGCCCCGGTTACTTGGTGTACTCAAAAACAGCCAACGGTAGCTTTATCTTCGTGCGAGGCGGAGTTTATGGCAGCAACCGCGGCTGCGGGTCAAACCGTCTAGCTCCAAGAATTACTTAGTGAAGTAACGGGATGGCGATGGAAACCGTAGTATTATATGTTGATAATACATCTTCCATTGCACTTATGAAGAACCTGGTGTGGCATGGTCGAAGTAAACATATAAAAACAAAGTATCACTTCATACGAGACTGTATCAAGAACGGGGATGTTAAAGTGGAACATATTTCCCGGAAGTGAACAACGAGCTGACACGTTGACGAAGGCTCTAGCTTGTATTAAGTTTGCGGAGATGCAAAAGCTACTTGGAGTGGATGATCTCTCGAAGGCCAAACCGAAATTAGAGGGGTGATTGTTAGCCATAATTTGGTTTGGTCCGGTCCATCGAGCTTATGGTGGATCGGTATCTTGGAGACCAAGTCGAGCACATGATTTGGGCTACAAGTTATTTATTAATTATTATTTAGATTTGTTTTTATCAATTAGTATTTGAATATGATTATGGTATATGTATTCTAGTCTAGCTAGTTGGGTTTTGAAATCTAAATTAGTATATATACCCGAGCTTGTGGGTTATATCATATGTATTATAATTTTTCGAGCTAATGAAAGTTACAAGGATCGAGCTTATGATCTAAAATCATTTTGTGTTTTCGATTCTGGTTACCAAACTTCAATCAGTGAGTAACTATGACAATGCATTCAAGATTCTATTAAAAATCAAATTATTTTTGGATCTTTTTGTTTTTTATTCGGAGGATGCAAGGAGGGTTTCTAAAGATGTCGTCGGGAAAGTTTCAAAAAGTGTGATATCATTGGTAAGCTTCATTGTTTGCATTATTAATACGCTTTGTTACATAAAAGGGTCCATGTGAAAGTCGTGTTGGTTGCAAAAAATTAGACAAAACCAAACACAACCCGGATATTCGTGAGCTGACCAAGACATGACCTGCTTGACCTGTTGAGTTTCTCTTTGAGGTGTTAATAGTTGGGGTGCTAAACGGGTCGTGCTCTCAGGTTCAATGGGACAAAAAGCTCAACAACCTGAAACGAATTCGAACACGACGTTAACCCAAACACAATTTGCAGTAATAATTAAATGGAGAAAAATGTCTTACTCTTTTAGAGATGTCCATTTCTTTTAAAGTTGACTCTAACAATGCTACCTTGTGTTTTTTGTGTGTTTTGTTTGTATACAAGTTTCTCAGACAATAGTTTCAGTTTCTTTTAATTAATTTGACACAAAGAATAATGGTTTAGAGTTTATTAATGAAAAACACGTTTTTGTTTGTTTTTGTTTTCGCTAACTAAAAAATCATGTGTTAGCCCTAATATTTTTTGTTCCGCGTCTTGCCTTTTATGTGGAATACTTTCTTTTTAGGGAGGTTCGATTTCTATGGTTAGAAGCTAATCAGTGTGGAATTTTGCATATTTACAAGCTTTGTATAGTACTTTCTTTTCAATATGAAGTTAAATTTTTTGTTTCATTCTTTTCAGTTTTTTGCATAGGATTTTATTCATCCTTTTGTTTTTGTCAACAATAGTGTTTTATCAATTACAAGCATGTTATACTTTTGAAGTATCTTTTAATTGAACAAATGATATATCTTGGTGAGAGTGTGCATTGTTTTGAACCTACATGATGCTTAAATTGGATAAGTTGATCACGTACAATAGATGAATGATGATGACTTGCCTAAAGTTTGGCATGTGTAATTTTTGAAACATTGTAAGCTTTTCATTTTTGTTTTGCATAGATGTCCTAGAAATACATTAATTGTTTTTTTCTCACCACCAATATCCATGGATATGTGGAGTCTTACGCCATTTTTAATGGAAGCTTTAGGTAAAAGAGTTTTTGATTTATTTTGCAAGTATGCTAATATTCTTTCTTTACATTTTAATATCCTCATTTTGTTTCATTTTTTGGTTGTCTTCATATTTTTTTCCCATGTAATTACTTCATACATTTACAACTTTTCTTATTTGTTTGCTAGCCTATGTGTGAGATGTTATTCCACCACAATATATAAGACACAAGTCAAATTTACCATTATTAGTAAGCGGGTCTATGTAAACCATTTTTAGTAAACAGGTGAGAATGAACTATGTTTATAGATAAAAATTATTATCTTTGGTAAACAGTCAAACTCACTATTTTTAAAATGCAAAAGAAAAAAAATACTTATGATAATGTAGACATCACATTCACGTTTACCAGACGGGTAAAGTTTAGTTATACTAATAGATTATAGAAGAGTGTAACCAACTCTCCTTTAATGTTACCCTTGAATTCACCAACTATTAATCTTAGCCATGACTGGTGGAAAATCATAAAAAATGGTTATTTCTTTTTATCATGTGTTTGTTCTTCATCTTCCTCAAACTTATGTCCATCATTAGAGCATTCTCATCCGATCTCCATCTCCATCTTTATAATTACACTACAAAACACTACATTTCTCTTTCATGTTTAATTAAATAATATTACTTTATACATTTATTATTACAGTTTTCTCTCTCCTCTACTCACAACCAATTAAACAAATATTAAAAAATAAATACGGATAAACAAAGTTTCCCCAAATTTACAAAAAATCACTAGTTTTACTCTCTCCACCCTACACTCACAACCACTCAAAACCTCACCCTATATTTTACAAACTCACCTCACAATAATATAGGGAATGGGTTGGGAATGCTCTTAGATAGGCAGTTTCAGGACGGTTCCAGTCTCTCTCATACGCTCCTCCTGTTAACTCTCCACTCCCCATTATCAACTAGCGAAAATCATTTCACCAGTTCCACATAATCGATGTCAAGTATGAGTTTAGTTCAAAATCTCCATCTTCTTCAATTAACATCACCGCTGGTGTCTTGAACCTACGTATGGTTTCTCCTCCCACACTGCGAGCAGTCGATGAAGATTATGAGATGAAATTTCAATCATTTATTATTAACTTGACTCTTCGTACATTTGAACCCAAGATTTCCCTAGGAGACATGAAAAAAAACCCAAGTAAACACCCCATGACCACTAGACCAGAAAGAGACACCTGGTGACACTATATTTAATAGTTAACATCATACTTGACCGTTTGCATATCTACCATTAGACCACCCACTATGCAGCTCCAACGGATGATGTGGCGGGCGCCGATGGGCACTCAACACCACCAAGGGGCGCCCTTGGTGGTGGGTGTAAGGCCCCGTTACCGGTAACCCTACTTTTGTGTTGGATTTACTCATAAACACAGTTCTAAATATCAGAGTTAATTAAAAACTTTACGCGGAATATAAAATTTTCATAAACATTACATACCAATTCATATCATGTCTTAAAACATTCTTCTTGTCTTTCAAAATCAAAACATAACTTATAAAACATATCAGATCTTCAGATGCCAGGCTTTAGTCTTCTGCCATGTGTCCTCCACTCAAGCCAGCTGTCTCATCCTACTCACCTGCGTGCATACTAAAAGTCAGCTACGCTGAGTGAGTTCTAGTTAATCATACAATACCATACGATACCTTATTACATACATACGTACTTAACCTCATAACTTTCTTTCATACACACGTAAGTGCACATACTTTCATTCTTACTTACATACTTTCTTTTTTTTTTTACTTTCATACTTTCTTTACATTCATAATCATACGTTTTAAAGAGCCTTTCGCCCTATAACCTCACAGATATTATAAAGGGTCTGGTCCCTAACATCACAGATATTATAAGGGTCTGGTCCCTAACATCACAGATATTATGAGGGTCTGGTCCTATCCTCACAGATATTGTAAGGGTCTGGTCCCTAACATCACAGATATTATAAGGGTCTGGTCCCTAACATCACAGATATTATAAGGGTCTGGTCCCTAACATCACAGATATTATAAGGGTCTGGTCCCTAACATCACAGATATTATAAGGGTCTGGTCCCTTGTTTTTGAATATTAGTAGGGTTCGATTCCCTCTTCGTTACCATACCATATCATCTTACTTTCCTTCTTTTATAAATTTTATCCCATTCATTTGCACAATCATTTATATCATGCTTACCTTATTCTTAGCGTTACAACCTGACAGTACGTGCAATATCCGAAGATCGTTCACGTACCGTCAAGCCATCATTCATACATTTCATCATTTCCTTCTTTTATTAACTTTATCACATTCACACACATAAGCATACATATCATACTTTACCTTTTACGTAACGCTACCACCTGACAATACGTGCAATATCCGAAGATCGTTCACGTACCGTCAAGCCATTATTTATACATATCACATCATTCACATAAGGCATACACTTATCACTTAGGATAAGCGTATTAACAAACATATCGAGTATGCACACAGCCCCGAAAACATAACACAGAAGTGGGGCTAGAACTCACCTGGATCCTGTTACGCTCGCCGTTGATCGTAATTCCTTTCTTTAACTGGGCTCGGCTAACTGTATAATATTTACACATGTCAATTAACTACTATTACTCGTTTTGTGTTTCTATCTTTATATGACCCACAACGAACGGGGGTCCGGGGGCAGCGCCCCTGGCAGCGGGGTTCTAGGGGCGGCAGCCCCTAGCGGGGTCCAAGGGGCAGAGCCCCTGGCTGGGGTTAAGTTGCCAGGTCAGCTTGGAAAAATTTTATTTTCAATAACTGCCTTAACACATTTTCCATTAGGTTTTTAATTTATTTTCTAAGCGAACTTAACTTCAGGCGAAGTTAAACCTTAGGCGAACTTGGCTTCGGCGAAGTTAAACCTTAGGCGAACTTGGCTTCAGGCGAAGTTAAACCTTAGGCGAACTTAACTTCAGGCGAAATTAAACCTTAGGCGAACTTGGCTTCAGGCGAAGTTAAACCTTAGGCGAACTTGGTTTCAGGCGAAGTTAAACCTTAGGCGAACTTGGCTTCAGGCGAAGTTAAACCTTAGGCGAACTTGGCTTCAGGCGAAGTTAAACCTTAGGCGAACTTGGCTTCAGGCGAAGTTAAACCTTAGGCGAACTTGGCTTCAGGCGAAGTTAAACCTTAGGCGAACTTGGCTTCAGGCGAAGTTAAACCTTAGCCAAACTTGGCTTCAGGCGAAGTTAAACCTTAGGCGAACTTGGCTTCAGG
The DNA here is from genome assembly GCF_021521415.1 of Bidens hawaiensis. NCBI lineage: Eukaryota > Viridiplantae > Streptophyta > Magnoliopsida > Asterales > Asteraceae > Bidens > Bidens hawaiensis. The sequence continues at coordinate 42,534 of NW_027492557.1, forward strand.
CAAAGTTAAACCTTAGGCGAACTTGGCTTCGGCGAAGTTAAACCTTAGGCGAACTTGGCTTCAGGCGAAGTTAAACCTTAGGCGAACTTAACTTCAGGCGAATTTAAACCTTAGGCGAACTTGGCTTCAGGCGAAGTTAAACCTTAGGCGAACTTGGCTTCAGGCGAAGTTAAACCTTAGGCGAACTTGGCTTCAGGCGAAGTTAAACCTTAGGCGAACTTGGCTTCAGGCGAAGTTAAACCTTAGGCGAACTTGGCTTCAGGCGAAGTTAAACCTTAGGCGAACTTGGCTTCAGGCGAAGTTAAACCTTAGGCGAACTTGGCTTCAGGCGAAGTTATCCTTAGGCGAACTTGGCCGTAGGCGAAGTTAAGCTTGAAGGCGAAGTTACGCTTGAAGGCGAAGTTCATCAGGCGAACTTAATCTTGCAGGCGAAGTTGTCGCGCTGTAGATCTGTTTGCCCATAAATCCTTCGTTTCTTAGCCAAATAACTCGATTTTGGTACCCACGGAATCGTATGATCAGCGCCTACAAACCCCAACCATCAAATTGGCCTAAAATCGACGTTTTAGGGGTCCGATTTGGGCAGTAAGGTTTCGGGTCCGTTAACCCGTCAAATCCTAACCATTTTCAGTAATATTAGCTTTGCGGGATTAGTTCTTACCTTACCAACTCAGATCTACCAACAAAATCTCGGGTCTCGACTTCGGATCTCGGTCGGTTATGTGAGTGTTTTTGAGTGTGTGAAGAGAAAGATGGAAATGAATGATATTTTGGGCTTGGGATGGGTATTTATATCTCTCAAGCCCACGGACCCAAGGCCCATTCTCATTTAACCCATCTTACGTAATCTAAGCCCATGACCCGTTCCTTACTCGACATTAAATAACTAAAACGTGAAATCACTAAACATAACTTCCTTTATTTATCATTAAAATTTAGGATGTTACAAGTCTTCCCTCCTTAAAGAGGTTTCGTCCCCGAAACCTAACTATTACATAAACAAACTAGGGTAAAACTTGCGCATCTCATCCTCGGCTTCCTAGGTAGCATCTGATCCCTTGCGGTGTTTCCATATAACTTTTACCAGAGGTATGATCTTGTGACGAAGCTGCTTCTCCTTGCGATCAACGATCTCTATCGGTTGCTCGATGTAGTTCAATTGTTCATCAACCTCAATGTCCATCAACGGCACGTGAGACGTGTCATCAGCTAGACACTTCCTCAAATGAGAAACATGGAAGATTGAATGAATTCCTTCTAGCTCCTCGGGTAAATCCAGTTTATAAGCTACTTCACCCACACGACATACAATCTTGAACGGTCCAATGTACCTCGGGCTCAACTTTCCTCTTTTCCTAAAACGGATAATTCCTTTCCAAGGTGAGACCTTAAGCATTACATTGTCACCAACGTTAAACTCAATTGGTCGTCGCCGCTTATCTGCATAAGACTTTTGTCTGTCTTGAGCGGCTTTCATTCTTGCTTTGATCTGATCGAACTTTGAAGACGTTTCTTGAACCACTTCTAGGCTTCCCATTTCTTTCTGACCAATCTCACCCCAACACACCGGGGTTCTACATCGTCTACCGTAAAGCATCTCAAACGGTGGCATACCAATACTTGAATGGTAACTGTTGTTATAGGAGAACTCTGCCAGGTGCAGATGATCATCCCAACTTCCACCAAAATCTAAAACACAAGCGCGTAGCATATCCTCAAGGGTTTGGATTGTCCGTTCAGACTGTCCATCGGTTTGAGGATGATACGCCGTACCGATGTTCAACCTCGTCCCCATAGCTTCGTGGAATTTCTTCCAGAACCTCGAAGTAAACCGTGTGTCCCTATCAGACATGATCGATAACAGTACTCCATGCTTCGTTACCAGTTCCTTGATGAACAAGCTTGCTAACGTTTCTGACGAGATGGCCTCTCGTATGGGCAGAAAGTGAGCACTCTTGGTCAAACGGTCCACAATCACCCAGATGGTATCATGTTGCTTAGCTGTACGAGGTAGCTTAGTTATGAAATCCATGGTGATTTGTTCCCATTTCCACTCAGGTATCTCTAGCGGTTGCATCTTCCCATAAGGCTTTTGGTGCTCGGCCTTGACTTGTAAGCAAGTTAAGCACTTACTAACATAATCCACTACATCATCCTTCATTCCTGGCCACCAGTAATCTCTTTTTAGGTCTTGGTACATCTTTGTAGCTCCAGGATGGATTGAGTACCTTGACTTATGAGCTTCATCTAAGATTCGACTTCTAAGATCACCATGGCGTGGAATCCACATACGGTCAAATCTAGTTTTAACTCCATGAGTGTTTTCCATCAACTCATCTTGCTGGCCATAAATCCTTTCTTTCTTAACCAACCCTTCATCTACTAACACCTCTGACTGCACTTTGATGATTTCCTCAAAAAGACTTGAGTTCATGATCAACTTATATGACTTCACTGTTGCAAGGACTTCCTCATTCTTACGGCTTAGCGCATCAGCGACCACGTTAGCTTTACCGGGGCAATACTTAATCTCACAGTCGTAATCCTTTATCAATTCTAACCATCTTCTCTGCCTCATGTTCAGTTCTTTCTGCTCGAAGAAGTACTTTAAACTCTTGTGATCGGTATAGATAGTACACCTAGTACCGTACAGATAATGCCTCCATATCTTAAGAGCATGCACTACAGCTGCCAACTCCAAATCGTGCGTCGGATAAGTACTTTCATGGACCTTTAACTGTCTAGACGCGTAAGCTATCACCTTCCCTCGTTGCATCAACACGCAACCTAATCCTTGATGCGAGGCATCAGCACAAACAACGAAATCCTCGTCACCATCGGGTAGAGCAAGGATTGGAGCTTGCGTGAGTCTTCTCTTTAATTCTTCAAAGGCTTCTTCTTGAAATTTTCCCCAACTGAATACTATCGACTTTCGGGTCATACCGGTCAGCGGTGCGGCTATCTTGGAGAAACCTTCGATGAATCTCCTATAGTAGCCAGCTAACCCTAGGAAGCTTCGTATATCAGTCGGATTCTGAGGAATCTTCCAATTCGTTATTGCTTCAATCTTAGCTGGGTCCACGGTAATCCCCTCCGAATTAACCACGTGACCTAAAAATTGCACTTCCCTTAACCAGAACGCGCACTTCGAAAACTTGGCATACAGCTTTTCTTTCTTCAGAACTTCCAACACCTCTCTCAAATGCTCAGCATGGTCAGACTCACTCCTTGAATAAATCAATATATCATCGATGAAGACGATAACCGACTTATCCAACATTGGTCGACACACCCTATTCATCATGTCCATAAATGCTGCAGGAGCATTGGTTAGACCGAATGACATTACGAGGAACTCGTAGTGTCCATACCGCGTTCGGAACGCTGTCTTAGGGATGTCTGCCTCTTTCACCTTCAGCTGATGGTAGCCTGATCTGAGATCTATTCGTGAGAACCAACTTGAACCTTGCAGTTGGTCAAACAGATCATCAATCCTTGGCAACGGATATCTATTCTTTACCGTAAGCTTATTCAATTCACGATAGTCTATACACATTCTCATACTTCCATCCTTCTTTTTCAAAAACAGCACTGGTGCGCCCCACGGGGAAACACTCGGTCTTATGAAACCTTTGTCGAGGAGTTCTTGCAGTTGGGACATCAATTCTTTCATCTCGGACGGTGCTAGACGGTAAGGCGCTTTTGCGACAGGTTGGGCTCCTGGTATTAAATCTATCTGAAATTCTATCTCTCGCTCCGGTGGCAACCCTGGAAGATCCTCAGGGAATACTTCTGGGTAGTCGCGCACAATAGGAACATCTTTCATTTCTTTCGTCTCGGCCGAAGCGTTGACAACATACGCCAGGTAGGCACCGCACCCTCGCCTTAACAGACCCTCGGCTTTTATCATCGAAATGACATTAAGCCCATAACTCTCCTTATCACCATAAACCGTCACCGTACTACCATCCAAGGACTTTAACCTTATTATCCTACTCTTACATACTATCTGAGCCTCAAACTCAGACAACCAATCCATTCCCAAGACTACATCGAACCCTCCTAAGGCCATAACATACAAGGTAACAGGGAACTCATGTCCCTCTAACTCTATCTTACAATTCTTAACCATTTTTGTTATTTTCACCGAAGTGTCACTTGCGGTTTCTACTACAAAAGTTTCAGACACTCAGCAGCTTTTCATTTTAGCTAGTTTACTAAACGTCGTAGCTACAAAACTTCTATTCGCACAAGAATCAAATAATACAGAAGCGGAAACATCGTTCACTAGAAACGTACCTGTGACGACATCCGGAATCTGCCTGGCTTGTTCCAGGGTCAGCATGTAGGCTCTAGTTCTGGGTCTAGCTTGATCGACATCCTTCTTTCCACTACCTCCAGCTACACCTTCAGTGCACTCCCTTGACATATGGCCTGTCCTGCCACATTTGTAACATGCTGGCTTCGTACTGCACTCATTGGCATAATGTCCTACCTTCCCGCACTTATAACAGGCATTCGACCCCATTTCTGCATTCTCCACCATGAGCCTTTCCACATTTGAGACAATCATTAGAACCTTTACCCCACTTGCACACACCACCATGCCTCTTTCCGCAAGTCTTACACGATCTCTTCTCCCACACTTTCTGTTTCTTATCTTTGGAGTTCCATAACTGAGTACCGGGTCGTTTAGAAGGAGCGACTCCTTTCTTCTCTTTCTCTTCGTCCCTTTACACCATATCATCCGCGGCCAAGTCAGCATAGACCATTTCCGCGAGTCTAACAGCCGAATCAAAAGTAGCAGGTTGATTCGCCCTGCACATGCGGACCTTTTGTGGCAGCCCCCTCACATAACATTTGATTCTCTTGACCTCAGTGTCAACCATGTCAGGCACCAACCTAGATAGTCGGCTGAACTCCGTGGTTATACTCACGATGCGTCATCATACCGGCTTTTAAATTCAGGAACTTCATCTCCGTTCTTTCTACCTCGGCATCTACACAGAAATTCTTCATTACCAACTCTTTCAAATCTTCCCACCTCATCGCTCTGATCTCATCCTTAGTCTTTCTCTGCTCCACACTTTCCCACCAATACATAGCTTCCTCCTCAAATGACTGTGTAGCATAACCCACAGCTTGGTCGGGACGGCATTCGCTAATACGGATAATCTTGTCCATAGCGGTTACCCGTTGGAGAGTAGCGATTGCGTCCCCCAAACCAGTCAGCTTAGGCGGGTCGCAACCTTTGAAGGACTTGTAGTTGCAACCGCCTCGGTCCCTCCTTCTGTCATCGACTTTCACAGACCTTACCTCGCTTGATTCACCCTTCTCCCCCTCATCATCATTCCTACTATTACCACCTGCCCCGTCCACAGTTCTTTCACGGCTTTCAGCAGGGCCTCCCGGAGTAATATTCTTTACAGCAGCGGCTAAAGCTTGGACGATAGCTGCTTGAATGGCGGGATCCAGTTGAACCCCTTCGTTATTGATCGGACCTCCTCCAGCTGCATTACCCTCCACCCTGGTGTTGGAAGCTGTCTCAACCGAAGGTTGCTGGATACGACGAGGCCTGCCGCGTCGTCCAGCACGACCTCCCGCTCTAGCAATGTTAACAACTCCAGCCATCGTATTCTAAAAGGGAAAACACAAACATCGTCACTCAAGGAACTATTTAGTACAAGGATAATAAGGCTAACAGGTAATAACAGTGGCCAGTTGTGATTAGCTGATCACGTTACTTTCCGTGTCCTATACACTTCCCTTTATGAGTCTATTTGTGCTGGTTCTACTTAAGCAGTTTGTCAAATTAAACAATCAATTATTCCTATCCCTACCGTTCACATATCTTTCCTTTCTCATTAACAAATATCATTTAATCATACACCTTACCTTTACTGATCTTGCTTGAGCAACACATGGCATTCTTGAACTGGCATCTTCTTTCTTTTCTTACTTAAATCCCATTCTCTGTTCAAGTCTAAGCATGTAGGATGCTTAAATCTCTCGAACTTTGCTCTGATACCAACTTGTAAGGCCCCGTTACCGGTAACCCTACTTTTGTGTTGGATTTACTCATAAACACAGTTCTAAATATCAGAGTTAATTAAAAACTTTACGCGGAATATAAAATTTTCATAAACATTACATACCAATTCATATCATGTCTTAAAACATTCTTCTTGTCTTTCAAAATCAAAACATAACTTATAAAACATATCAGATCTTCAGATGCCAGGCTTTAGTCTTCTGCCATGTGTCCTCCACTCAAGCCAGCTGTCTCATCCTACTCACCTGCGTGCATACTAAAAGTCAGCTACGCTGAGTGAGTTCTAGTTAATCATACAATACCATACGATACCTTATTACATACATACGTACTTAACCTCATAACTTTCTTTCATACACACGTAAGTGCACATACTTTCATTCTTACTTACATACTTTCTTTTTTTTTACTTTCATACTTTCTTTACATTCATAATCATACGTTTTAAAGAGCCTTTCGCCCTATAACCTCACAGATATTATAAAGGGTCTGGTCCCTAACATCACAGATATTATAAGGGTCTGGTCCCTAACATCACAGATATTATGAGGGTCTGGTCCCTATCCTCACAGATATTGTAAGGGTCTGGTCCCTAACATCACAGATATTATAAGGGTCTGGTCCCTAACATCACAGATATTATAAGGGTCTGGTCCCTAACATCACAGATATTATAAGGGTCTGGTCCCTAACATCACAGATATTATAAGGGTCTGGTCCCTAACATCACAGATATTATAAGGGTCTGGTCCCTTGTTTTCGAATATTAGTAGGGTTCGATTCCCTCTTCGTTACCATACCATATCATCTTACTTTCCTTCTTTTATAAATTTTATCCCATTCATTTGCACAATCATTTATATCATGCTTACCTTATTCTTAGCATTACAACATGACAGTACGTGCAATATCCGAAGATCATTCACGTACCGTCAAGCCATCATTCATACATTTCATCATTTCCTTCTTTTATTAACTTTATCACATTCACACACATAAGCATACATATCATACTTTACCTTTTACGTAACGCTACCACCTGACAGTACGTGCAATATCCGAAGATCGTTCACGTACCGTCAAGCCATTATTTATACATATCACATCATTCACATAAGGCATACACTTATCACTTAGGATAAGCGTATTAAAAAACATATCGAGTATGCACACAGTCCCGAAAACATAACACAGAAGTGGGGCTAGAACTCACCTGGATCCTGTTACGCTCGCCGTTGATCGTAATTCCTTTCTTTAACTGGGCTCGGCTAATTGTATAATATTTACACATGTCAATTAACTACTATTACTCGTTTTGTGTTTCTATCTTTATATGACCCACAACGAAAGGGGGTCCGGGGGCAGCGCCCCTGGCAGCGGGGTTCTAGGGGCGGCAGCCCCTAGCGGGGTCCAAGGGGCAGAGCCCCTGGCTGGGGTTAAGTTGCCAGGTCAGCTTGGAAAAATTTTATTTTCGATAACTACCTTAACACATTTTCCATTAGGTTTTTAATTTATTTTCTAAGCGAACTTAACTTCAGGCGAAGTTAAACCTTAGGCGAACTTGGCTTCGGCGAAGTTAAACCTTAAGCGAACTTGGCTTCAGGCGAAGTTAAACCTTAGGCGAACTTAACTTCAGGCGAATTTAAACCTTAGGCGAACTTGGCTTCAGGCGAAGTTAAACCTTAGGCAAACTTGGCTTCAGGAGAAGTTAAACCTTAGGCGAACTTGGCTTCAGGCGAAGTTAAACCTTAGGCGAACTTGGCTTCAGGCGAAGTTAAACCTTAGGCGAACTTGGCTTCAGGCGAAGTTAAACCTTAGGCGAACTTGGCTTCAGGCGAAGTTAAACCTTAGGCGAACTTGGCTTCAGGCGAAGTTAAACCTTAGGCGAACTTGGCTTCAGGCGAAGTTAAACCTTAGTCGAACTTGGCTTCAGGCGAAGTTAAACCTTAGGCGAACTTGGCTTCGGCGAAGTTAAACCTTAGGCGAACTTGGCTTCAGGCGAAGTTAAACCTTAGGCGAACTTGGCTTCAGGCGAATTTAAACCTTAGGCGAACTTGGCTTCAGGCGAAGTTAAACCTTAGGCGAACTTGGCTTCAGGCGAAGTTAAACCTTAGGCGAACTTGGCTTCAGGCGAAGTTAAACCTTAGGCGAACTTGGCTTCAGGCGAAGTTAAACCTTAGGCGAACTTGGCTTCAGGCGAAGTTAAACCTTAGGCGAACTTGGCTTCAGGCGAAGTTATCCTTAGGCGAACTTGGCCGTAGGCGAAGTTAAGCTTGAAGGCGAAGTTACGCTTGAAGGCGAAGTTCATCAGGCGAACTTAAACTTGCAGGCGAAGTTGTCGCGCTGCAGATCTGTTTGCTCATAGATCCTTCGTTTCTTAGCCAAATAACTCGATTTTGGTACCCACTGAATCGTATGATCAGCGCCTACAAACCCCAACCATCAAATCGGCCTAAAATCGACGTTTTAGGGGTCCGATTTGGGCAGTAAGGTTTCGGGTCCGTTAACCCGTCAAATCCTAACCATTTTCAGTAATATTAGCTTTGCGGGATTAGTTCTTACCTTGCCAACTCAGATCTACCAACAAAATCTCGGGTCTCGACTTCGGATCTCGGTCGGTTATGTGAGTGTTTTTGAGTGTGTGAAGAGAAAGATGGAAATGAATGATATTTTGGGCTTGGGATGGGTATTTATATCTCTCAAGCCCACGGACCCAAGGCCCATTCTCATTTAACCCATCTTACGTAATCTAAGCCCATGACCCGTTCCTTACTCGACATTAAATAACTAAAACGTGAAATCACTAAACATAACTTCCTTTATTTATCTTTAAAATTTAGGATGTTACAGTGGGGCGCTGGTGGTCAAGGTGGTTGTGAAGTTGGGCGCGAATGGGGTTTGGATGGTGGGACCCTCTCTCTATCTCTCAAACACACATACATACATATGTATATATGTATATAATGGACGCCTTTACTATAGTGGGGCATTATTGGATAGGGCTTCGAAGCCCCGGTGCTTACGTGGCGCTGACGTGGCACAGTGGAGGGGCATTGAAGCCCCTCACCATAAAGGATGGTCTTAAAATAAAAGAAGGTTCATTTGTACATGTGTAATTCTCACAGCAAGCCTCCATTATGAACACGTGGAAATATTCTCCTTCAAGTATCTTACAGTTATCTCTGGGAATCTAAGTTGGTTTCTTCCATGATTCCAGTTAAGGCTCCATCAAACACAAAACGTTTATGAGATGGTTTAATATATACTCGATTATAACTTTCCGTTATTACAAAAGAATATAATTCATTTAATACTAGTTGGGTGCCTGCGCAATGCAGCGGGGCGCACACGCAACTTTACATTGAATGAGTAGTCCATGTCGGTACATACGTCACCTGATGACAGTGCGCACGTAGCCTGAAATTGGGTGCGTAACTCGTGCAAAGCCAGTTGCGTGTAATTGAAGATTGAACACGCGTAACCAGACGGGAATGCACGTTATCGACATTAAAACATGCTTAACCAACACCGCGCGTGTAACTCATGGCGATTAACGGTGTAGGGTGTTGGGTTGATTGTTTACCAAAATTGGGTTATGTGTGCTACGTGGTGCTGGACTTCATTGGCTCCAGTACATATAAAGAACGGTATCTGTGTAACTTGTAACGAAAATAACAAGGAAAACCTGAAATATACAGTAATTTGGAATAAATCATTTTTTTAAACTAACCCGTTTTGACCCCAAACCCATTCTGATTCGACAACGTTCTGACATGGCCCCTTTCTACTCGAACCCGAACCAAATTATCCATTTTTGTATCGACTCATTCTGATCCTAATGTACTTTTACAAATGACCCAAGCTCACCTGACTCGACCTATTACCCAGTTCTAAATGGTAAGCGCGTAACATGCTAACTTTTTAAAACTAAAAAAACTATAGCAATATCATAATCAAATAAAGAGAATAAAATGCTCATTTTTATGATTTATTTTTGTTAAAGAATATTAACGTGTGAAAAAATTATGACCGTTAAAAAAGTCGTGGGGTAGTTAGTTTTGAATTAGGGGCCATATGTAACTATTATTAAACTTTACAAAAAGGTAGTGAAGTTGAGGGACTAAAGTTTTACATATGTTTTGAAAGAATGAAAGTTACGTAGCATACTTGTGAGTAAAGACCTTACGACCCCTAATTTCTAAATTTTTGATGTATTATATGTTGTATATAAAGCAATGGGATTGGTACCTCTTAAAATTTAAGTGGTTCCTAACTCATGCTTTATATATAGTATAGATATACCTTGTCTTATTATAAAACTTTATATTTTGGTTTCTTGAAGTTGATTATGGATGGTCAACCAACCATGTATGCATTTAACAGCATACTTTTTATTCAAAAGGTACATATTATAAGTTTTGAATGGATTATTAGAAACTGTTATGCATGAGATTGGTATCGTACCGTACTGAAAATCCCGATCTCGAAAATCATAAATATTTGGTACTGGTACCGGTATCGAAATGTTTTGTTCGGTATCTGTATTTAAGGTAAAATTATGGAAATACTTGTATCGTACTAGTACCGAAAACTCAAAACGTTGATATCGAATCGATATCAACGGGGCGCACACGGAACTATACATTGAACGAGCAGTCCATGTCGGTACATACGTCACCTGATGATAGTGCGCACGTAGTCTGAAATCGGGTGCGTAACTCGTGCAAAGCCAGTTGAGTGTAATTGAGGATTGAACACGCGTAACCAGACGGGAATGCACGTTATCGACATTAAAACATGCTTAACTAACACCACGCGTGTAACTCATGGCGATTAACGGTGTAGGGTGTTGGGTTGATCGTTTACCAAAATTGGGTTATGTGTGCTACGTGGTGTTGGACTTCATTGGCCCAGTACATGTAAACAAAGGTATCTGCGTAACTTGTAACGAAAATAACAAGGAAAACCTGAAATATACAGTAATTTGGAATAAATCATTTTTTAAACCAACCCGTTTTGACCCCAAACCCATTCGACAACGTTCTGACGTGGCCCATTTCTACTCGAACCCGAACCAAATTAACCATTTTTGTATCGACTCATTCTGACCCTAATGTACTTTTACAAATGACCCAAGCTCGCCTGACTCGTCCTATTACCCGGTTCTAAATGGTAAGAACGTAACATGCTAACTTTTTAAAACTAAAAAAACTATAGCAATATCATAATCAAATTAAAGAGAATAAAATTCTCATTTTTATGATTTATATTTGTTAAAGAATATTAACGTGTGAAATAATTATGACCGTTAAAAAAGTCGTGGGGTAGTTAGTTTTGAATTAGGGGCCATATGTAACTATTATTAAACTTTATAAAAAGGTAGTGAAGTTGAGGGACTAAAGTTTTACATATATTTTGAAAGAATGAAAGTTACGTAGCATACTTGTGAGTAAAGACCTTACGACCCTTAATTTCTAAATTTTTGATGCATTATATGTTGTATATACAGCAATGGGATTGGTACCTCTTAAAATTTAAGTGGTTCCTAACTCATGCTTTATATATAGAATAGATATACCTTGTCTTATTATAAAACATTATATTTTGGTTTCTTGAAGTTGATTATGGATGGTCAACCAACCATATATGCATTTAACAACATACTTTTTATTCAAAAGGTACATATTATAAGTTTTGAATGGATTATTAGAAACTATTATGCATGAGATTGTTATCGTTCCGTACTGAAAATCCCGTTCTTGAAAATCATAAATATTTGGTACTGGTACCGGTATCGAAATGTTTGGTTCGGTATCTGTATTTAAGGTAAAATTTTGGAAATACTTGTACCGTACTAGTACCGAAAACTCAAAACGTTGATATCGAATCGATATCAATGGGGCGCACACGCAACTTTACATTGAACGAGTAGTCCATGTTGGTACATACGTCACCTGATGACAGTGCGCACGTAGCCTGAAATCTGGTGCGTAACTCGTGCAAAGCCAGTTGCGTGTAATTGAAGATTGAACACGCATAACCAGACGAGAATGTACGTTATCGACATTAAAACATGCTTAACCAACACCACGCGTGTAACTCATGGTGATTAACGGTGTAGGGTGTTGGTTTGATTGTTTACCAAAATTGGGTTATGTGTGTGTTGGGCCTAGTTTTGTGGTTTGAGCTATTTTGTACTTAGTTCTAGCTATTGGGTTTGGGTTTGGGTGCATACGTAAACCGAGAACACATGACTTTTTGTGTTTGGGCCGGCCTATTGGTTGTTATCCCTATATATAGAGATATGATGTATAGAGTTAAAGGTTGTTGATTCCGAGTATTATTGTAAGTGCTTAAGCACCTGACGTATTCAATAATATACTTGTGTTTTGAAGCAATTCCGAGTTACCTTTTACTGTTCTTATTCTTATTCTTGAATCACCGAGTGTTAGTATTCCGCACCAATACTCGTTTGGTTGATATCATATTGTAGTGATCCAGATTCGGGACTTACAATTGGTATCAGAGCCTTTGACGATTCAGGCTCGTTATTGTGATATTGTAGGTTCCTGGACGGATCGTACACGGGATATCGCTAACAACGCAGGTGCGGAATCCCTGCGTAGGTAGTTACGAGCGTAGAATATATATATTAAACAATCACATGAACAATAACCGAACACACGCTATATTATATAACTCAAACACGTGATATAGATCACTGGTACAGACTCTCGTTCTTGACTGAACTCGCACACGATAAACAAAACGAACAAAACAAGCAAAATAAACCCCCTAAACAGTAACCCGTAGGTTACTTAAATACACGACAACTTCACCTCAGGCGAAGTTGTCAATAACTTCGCTCGTTGTACAAGTTCGCCTAGGCGAACTTGTCAACAACTTCGCTTGTTCAACAAGTTCGCCTAAGCGAACTTGTTGACAACTTCGCGTACATACATAAAGATAAATATTAAACACAATTACATTACAGACTCGATTAGACTATGAACTACTGACATCTATGTACCAACAGACTCCCCCTTGGCAGTAGCTTCATATCTTGATCTTCATGGCTTGAGTCTCGTAATCTTTCATCTTCATGCGTGCGCTCCTTCTCTAACACAGACCGTGACTACTCGCTGATACTTCCTTGCTTCATCCTTCCAAGCAGGAATATAGAATATCTTCATCTCGTTCAACACTTGTAAATCAGCTTTCGATAAGTTAACAAGATGCATCGGATCATAAACCCTCAGCACTTCTTGTTCGTCTTCGTCTTCCATCACGGCTTCAGCAGTTTGGCAATCTACATACCACCATTTCATATTCTTCAATACATCATGAGGCATAGTCTTCATTGGGACCTCCTTGATGCATCGGATCGGTTTGTACTTCATTACCATCCATGGCTTGCCATCTGCCCTCATACCCCTCTCTGTATCCTTCACCAGTTTCCCTTTTTGTGGCTTTAGCAATTCAAACTTCTTCTCTTTGATACTTTCTTTCCATACGATCTTCCCTATCATCCTTGCCATATTGTCGCCACTTCTGTTTATCAGGCCCATCCTGGCCAAATCCTTTACCTCGCATTCTGGCAACGTGTTGAAAGATCTCAACATTCTTTTGAAGTATTGAATGCCATCATAACGCTTTACCACAAACAGTTTTATATGTTCATCGTATATCCAACAGATAATCCCCTTCTTCGACTCAGCATAGCCTTTTATGTTATAGCTCTTTTTGAACATGGCCGGAACAACAGGCTTCTTGGTCTTGACAAACCAATGAGCACAGTCTTCCTTCCACCTAGGCTGCTCCTCCCACTCAGTCTCATCCACCTGAGCATCCAAGTCGACTTTCTCAACCTCAGGGATCTCGTGTTCGACTTCATCTTCTACTATCTCCCCTTCTTCTATCCCTTCTTCTATCGCTATCTGGTCGCCAATCTTTTCTATCATCTCACTTGGCAGCACATCTTCATCAAATAGCACATCGTCGCTGAACATGTCATCATCAAGTTCCTTCAGCGCATCGATCATGTCATCATCACCACCTGCCGCCTCGGTAGACTCCCCCTCAACTGTGGAAGCCCCAAGAGCCTGAGAGGTTCTTGGCAGCTCACCACCTGCACCTTCCGGTGCATTGGGATCATCATCTCGGTCTTCTCGATGCTTGGTCCTCAACTCATCTCCTCTACAGGTCATCTCCCCCTGAGATGCCAAGAACTCCTTCAAGGCATCTATAACTATCCCGTGCTCAACTAGGAGGGATGCCTGCAGTTGATTTGCTTCCACTAGGCTTTGAATGGTCTTGGACTGCTCAGCTACAATCCGCTCTAGGGAAGCTATGCGTTCCGAGTCTGAGGTGGGCGTGTCCGCAGGTGGTACCGTACCCGATACTCCTGCGGTAGTGGTGGTCGTGGACTCAACAAATCGTGTTACTACCACCGATGGAGTAAGCGATTGAGGTGGTAGAGACACAATTGCTGGAGCCGACGTCTGGACGGCCGTGACCGATGGAGTGTCAGCCGACGATGTAGCCACTACGGGAACAACCGTAGCACTTGTACTCGACACCTGCACAGAGGTAGGAACAAAGGACATACCAGACAAGGCAGGTGGAGCAAAATGTACCAGCCTTGAAGTTTCTCCAGCTTCCGAAACCATACCTGTCTGTTCCCTTCTTGATCGTCTGAGCACTAGCTGAACTGCTTCTTCTTCATCTTCCTCCTCATCATCATCGTCATCAGTTCTCTTCCTCTTCCCAATCGTTCTCTCCCTAGACACCATCAATCGTCTAGCTTCAGCAAATGTTTCATCAAGATCGGAGTCAGCTACCGAAGTAGCTGCTCTAGTAACTCTCTCACCCGAACCTTGTGCAGCTGAGACCTGCACCTCCACCTGATCCATATCAAAGTAGCCTTGACCACCAAATGCAGCATCAAGGTCTATGTCCTCCGCGGCCGCCACGACAGGTACAGCAGATGATGCTTGAGTTGCCCTTACCTGTCGCGGTTGAGGATCTCTGAACTCGTCCCCACCAGCAGGAACATACTCCGGGTTGACAAGATACCCAAACAGTGGAGTATGCCTGGGACGCAGCTCAGGCTTGCTTCGTGTGCTAGAAGTGCGACACTGAGCAAAGATACGCTTCGTCACACATTCAACATATCTAATAGGGCGTCTCTGAGGCAGCGTCGGAGCCACATGATTGAGAATCATTTGTAAGAATCGAGGATACATAATAAATCGTTCACGAGCCATAGCCCTCCTCTGACGATCAATCTCGTAAAATATCAGCTGACTAAATGAATATCTTCTGTTGTAAGTCAGGGCAGTCATGGCAGACTGCATCGACGCACCCATTCCATCAGTTCCTGCCTTCCTCCCAGACATGCACACGATCAAGACGTGCATTAGGAAGCGCCACTGATCCAATAAAAATCCTTTCCTTCTCTGTGTGTCCCCCAACGGACCAGAATAACCCATCCTGAGGAACGCCCCGTCACGAAAAGGAGCAACGAATTCCGTTGGGTCATCCCTCGTTTCTTCTCCAAACTGCAATGCCAACCGTATATCTTCTGAAGAAAACTTCACATCATGTCCATTAACGGTGGCTCGCATTACCGGAGGCTCAACCCGGCAATCATATTCTACCGACTGCCAAAAGTCTTCAATATTAGGTAGGGAAATAGGCAGGGTAGTTGTGATCGCATGGAAGATCCTTGAGCGCAGGAGAAATGTGATTATCTCCCTGTAGTCCTCCATGCCTTTTGCATCTGGATCTAGAGTGATGAACTGGTTATGGGCTGGAAAGAATTGCCTCTGATCATCACCGTCATCACCACCAGCACCGCCAACAGCAGCCATATCTGCACTAAACGAACCAAGTTGATAACTTCGCCTAAACCCTAACTTCGCCTGAACTGAATCGGCTACTGTTAGGATTCCAATCATCCGAAATCCGATTTTTGGTAAAAATTGACGATGAATAACTGAATAACACTTGGTATTAAGGTTAAGAGGACGTAAAGCTTGTCCATGAACACGTAACAAGTGTTTTGAAAAACGGTTTCTAAAACCCGATTGTTCGAGATTGAAAACCGGGTCGACACACCCTTGATTTGCGTGAACAATGTTGTAACACATGATAAAACAACACCTCGGACCTTTGATCGGAGAGAAAATCGAAGAAAATAACAAGAGATTGATGAAACTATCAACTTCGCCGGATAAACAAGTTCGCTGTGAAAACTAAAATTATATTATGTTTGAAACCATATATAAGGATAACTTCGCCTAGGCGAAGTTAAGCACAAGTTCGCCTGATTCAACAACTTCGCCTATAATTTCAAAATCAAACCTTTAAGTTTGAAAATTTTGCAATTAACATTTGAAACTTCCAAAAAGAGTTAAACAAAAATGATCAAGTATAAGTAACCAGTTATAAAATAATACAACTACAAAAATAGAAAAACTTATTAAGATTTAACTAATAAGGGATCAAATTTCAGTCTAGTCAGGGACCACTACGTTTTTAGAAAAGATCCTAACAGGAATCATACTAACTACGTGACTGTCACTTAGATCCGTGTTTAGCCGTATTATGACATAGAGAAACAGGTTGTACACATGTAAATAGCTTAAATGGTTTTCATCGTTTCTGTGATACGGATTAAGGTTCAATTAAGCCTCAAAATTTAAATGGCAACAACTCAGAGATAATGATGCCTCCTATCTATTCTCAAAGCGTATTTGGTATTTCCCAAGTCACCCCGAATTGACTTCGACCCATAGTGTCTGATTAACTTCTAAGTATTCTTTGTCTGCTTCCCGTACTCTTTCTTACATCATGATCGAGAAGTCTCGATATCTTGTACTCTTGGATATTACAATAACTCATAAGTACTAAAAAATATTTAATTTTTTTTTAAACTAACATTCTTATAGACTTAGGAGTACTAAACAACTGCAAGTCCCGAATCTGGATCACTGCAGTGTCTTGAAACGCTTTCTTCACGGGAATCAGAACACTTACGGGCTCGTGTATGACTTGGTAAACGCTTTTCTGCCTATCATTCGGAAAGATATGTATGAAGACATACAAGACTCTTAAGGAGTTTCCACGTAAAATTAAGTAGATTAAGTTAGTATCACATATACTTTTACGCACCATAAAAAGTTACCATGACATACAATGACTGTCCTAAAGCCTTTTAAGCCTAATAACTTCACTAGTTAAGTACACACAATCAGTTTATATATCATTTTCCAAGGTTGGATCAATTTTCAGTTAAACATAGCAAAGAACTTCTTACGAAGTAGTAGACATGAAAAGTAATTTCATTTCCCATAAAAAAATTTACTTCAGTCACCCCGATCACGTCAAAGTCTTCAGGTAAACGGCAATCCTGAAGATCCAATGGATCAACTGGACCGACCACATACATGTATGTGTCCTTCGAACTAAGTATGAACGATTAATTTTCAGCGACAGAAATAAAACACATCATAACCGCCCCGGTCACTCTCAGTCGTCTGGTTAATGGCGACCCTCATTCTCTAAGTAGAAACGAGGACCAAAACATATCCGAGGATATGTCCATCAAACTAAGATAACCGACTAATTTTAAGCAATAATGATGGTTTTTTTTTTATTTTTTTTTATTTTTTTTAACCAAACACAAAAACATGATTACTCGGGATTGATCATCCCGTTCAGCTCAATTAGGTTTTGAAATCTGGATTTATCAAACGCTTTTGTAAATAAATCAGCGAAATTTTCCAGCGTATCGACCTTTTCTACCTTGATCAGTTTCTTCTCAGCACAATCCCGTATGAAATGATGACGAATGTCAATATGTTTTGTTTTACTATGTTTCACGGGATTGTTAATTACTGAGATGGCAGCAGTGTTATCAATTAAAATAGGAGTGAGTAAGAAATTTAGACCATAATCGCGTAATTGTTGCTGAATCCACAAAACCTGAGAACAGCAGTTGGATGCTGCCATGTATTCAGCTTCGCACGTTGAGATTGCGACTGATGTCTGTTTCTTGCACTGCCAGGAAACTAATCTACCACCGAGAAACTAACATCCTCCTGTTGTCGACTTCCGACTCTGATTGCATCCTCCATAATCAGAATCTGTATAAGCCACTAGTTCCACGTCTCCTCCCTTCGGGTACCATAACCCTAGCTTCGGCTTGCCTTTGAGATACCGCAAAATCCTCTTCACACCCTTCATGTGAGATTCCTTTGGGTTTGCCTGAAAACGAGCACAAAGACAAACATCAAACATTATATCAGGCCTAGAAGCAGTTAAATACATCAAAGAACCTATTATAGCCCGATACTGAGTTGGGTCCACATCTGCGTCACCATCTGATTCAGCGTCCAATTTGTGATTGACGCAGATTGGAGTGTCATATGGAGAACTGTCCTCCATCTTGAATCGCTTGAGCACATCATGAACGTACTTCGTCTGATGAATGAACATCCCGTCCTTCTTCTGATCAACCTGCAATCCTAGAAAGAAAGTTAGTTCACCCATAGCACTCATCTCGAACCTTTTCTTCATGACATCCTCAAAATCTTGACACATGGAGACTCTTGATGCAGCAAATATGATGTCATCCACGTAGACTTGAACTAGTAGGAAGTCGCTTCCTTCTCTCTTCACGAACAGTGTGCTGTCAATCAAACCCCTTTCAAAACCATTTTCTAGCAAGTAGTCCGACAACGTTGAATACCAAGCACGAGGTGCCTGATGTAATCCATACAGCGCCTTGCTCAACTTGTATACGTGATCAGGAAAGTCTGGGTCAGGAAAACCCGGAGGTTGCTCAACATACACAACCTCATCCACTTTTCCATTTAGGAACGCACTCTTCACGTCCAACTGAAACACTTTCATCCTTTTAAAGGCCGCAAATGCCAAAAACAATCTAACCGCTTCCAACCTGGCGACATGAGCGAACACCTCATTGTAATCAATACCCTCTTGCTGATTAAAACATTTAACAACCAGCCTCGCCTTGTTTCTAATGATAATCCCTTTTTCATCCCTCTTGCACTTAAACACCCATTTTGTGCCTATAGCATGCACATTCCTTGGTTTTTCAACCAAAGTCCAGACTTCCATCTTCTCGAATTGAGCCAACTCTTCTTGCATGGCCTCGACCCACGAGCTGTCCTTAAGAGCCATTTGATAATTTTTCGGTTCAATTTGGCTAATAAAGCAGGAGTACAAACATTCGTCCATTATACCCGTTTCTTTAATGCTTGTATAAACACAGGTGTGCTCATTCAAGCTACTTCTGGTTTGTACACTAGAGGACACATCACCTATAACATTCTCCAATGGGTGATCTTTGTGAATTCTCGTGGTCGGAACAACACCGACATGCAAATTATCTTCCAAATTTGAAGAGATCTCATCAATGGTTGTTTCTGGCTGAGAGTGAAAAGGATTGATGAACTCATCTTCAGGTAAGGCAGCAGGGGTATCAATAGTGTTTAATGTGGAAGGTTGACATTTCTCAATAAGCTGTCGTTGCAATAGATTCTCTTCCTCATCAAGTATCATCTTCGTCGCAATTCTTTCTTCTTCTTCAGAAATTTCCAAATCAGGGATGTTAAATGACTTAAAAAGCTTAACATAGTCGAAAAGCTCAGCAGGTCCATTGCTTGGTTTTGGCGGTTGGTAACTAGTAATGTCGGTGTTACACACCACCTCCACCTTGCAAGTCGACGTATTGAAGACCCGTCTGTTGGGAGTCCCAACAACATAACCGACTAAGATTCCTTCATCGGCTACTTCACCAAATTTCGAGTTAGTCTTCAAAATCGAACAAGGAGACCCGAATGGTTCAAGACCGCTCAAGTTGGGCTTTCTTCCATGCATATGCTCGTAACATGTTTTTCCAAGTCTCTTAACGGTTAACACCCTATTCAGAACATAGCAGGCTGTAGCAACTGCTTCACCCAGAATATCACCGGAAGTTTTGAATCTGCCAGCATAGTTCTGGCTCCTTCAATTAAAGTTCGGTTCTTTCTTTCAGCCACTCCATTCTGTTGCGGAGTATACGGAGCGCTGTATTGATGTTCAATTCCTTTCTGAAGACAGAAGATCTCCATTTCAAAGTTCTTGAACTCTGTCCCATTGTCACTTCTGATGTATTTAACTGATTTACTCATGACGTTCTCAACTTTGGTAATCAGATTCTTCACCATTTGAGCCGTCTCATCTTTCGATTTCAGAAAATATACCCACGAGTATCGCGAGTAGTCATCAGTGATCACCAAGCAGTAAGAAGTACCTCCTAGACTTTTTACATTCACGGGACCGAAGAGATCCATGTGAAGTAGTTCTAGAGTACTGGCAATAGAGTTGACCTTCTTGGTGAGATGGGATTTCTTGTGTTGCTTTCCCTTCTTGCATGCTATACATTTGTCTTCAAAGTTAAAACTTTTCAAGGGAACGCCCATCACAAGCCCGTTCTTGACAATGAAGTTCATCTTCCGAAGATGAATGTGCCCCATTCTCCTGTGCCACAATTCAGATTCCGATTCGCTTGCTTTCGTCATTAAACACGATTCTCCCTTGGCCATTTCAGTAGACCTCATATCCATCACATATGTATTTGTTTCACGTGGAGCTTTCATCACTATCCACTCGTCTGGTATCTGAAAACCAGGCTTCAACACGATCGCTTCATTCTTCGTGAAATGGACAGTGTAATCTTTATCACAAATCTGCGACACACTCAGCAGATTGTGTTTCAATTCTTCCACAAAATTAACATTCTCAAGTGTCATCCTTCCATTTGACACAGTACCTCTACCAGTTATTCTGCCTCCACTTTCACCAGCAAAACTAACTCTCGCTCCCTGAACAGGTTTTAAGTCGTGCAACAAGTATTTGTTGCCCGTCATGTGCCGGGAACAGCCGCTATCTACAATCCAAAGACTGTGGGCAGCCCTGTTCAACTGTTCCTGCACAGTAAAGCAAATGATTAGAATCTAGGGACCCAAGACCAATTGGTCTTGGATCTATACATCCCGTACTTCTGCTTTCCAAAGTTAGCATTTGGATAATTCCTGTCAGTCCTAGTAGAAAATCTCCTTGGAAATTGAATGTGAGGCCTTCCAAACCTATGCGTATTGAAAGTATTATATCTTACGGTTTGGTGATTAGCATTGTAAAACTGAAGTTTGTTTCTGTGAAAACCTGAATTAGTTACGTTTCGAAACTTTGAAGAGTTTTCATTTTTAACAGGACTAAAATTATCAGTAGACTTATGCTCAGATTTAATAGGTCTCACGCCTCTGAATTTCGGCGTCAGAGGACAATCTGCAACAAGATGTCCTACCTTATTACATCTAAAACAACACCTATTCTCCTTTTTCTTTTCAAATGTTGTTTTGGATGTAGAGGCAGTGTTACCAGTCGCTCGTCTCACATAAGGTGGGACGTACGGGTTGAGTGGAGTACTCTTTTTAGAAGTTTTATTTTTATCTCCACCAGTGGGTAGCACTACATTCTCTTTTGTCTTACCTGATTCGGACAGCTTATCCGAATCCGATGAGACTGGACTCGTAACAGAAACATTCACACTAGAAACAGGCGAACTCGTTTCGCCACTACTAACAGTTGGTTCTTTACATGTAACTTTGATTGGAATTGTCTGAGGAACTTCAAAATCCACTGATTTCTGAACACTAGGGTTGAAAGTGTAATTGTGGTTATAAGGTGGTGGCACCTCGTGATAACCAATTCCTCCCCTCTTTGCAGAGGTACCTTGATCACTAACGAGGTGATCAAGAATAGCTGAGGAATTTCGGAACTGCTCGAGTTTTCGGTTCAGTTCCACACTTTCACCTGGTGGTCAGCAATCTGCTTTTCTCGTTCAGCAATAAGTTTAGTCTTTTCTTCTAAAACCTCATAACTTAGATCAATTACATCAATTTTTTCAGCAAGTTTAGTTTTTAAGCTTTTTACGTCTTTTTCACATGCTTTTATTTTAACTTTGTAACTGTTTTCTCTTTCCTTTGTAAAGTGGTGATCTTCTTTAAGGGTTTTAAATTCAGCATCTAAACGAACGTACTGATCAGTTATGGTAACAAGTTGCTCAGACAAATTCTCACATTTAGTACAAAAAGATTTAGAACTTACCTCGGAGCGTTGATCATCGTTATTTGCCATGAAAGCTTTTTCCTCACCAGTAGCTTTCTCATCTCCAGTCATCTTCTCACAGTCTTCATTTTCTACCTTAGCCATATTCGCCTGCTCACCAGTTTCATTCGAATGCAGGTTCCAGTTGTATTCACCTGCTTCTCTGGATATCATGGCATTGATTTCTTTATTCACTCCAGTGTGCTGAGTAGACCGGCCTTGACCACGTTCAACTCTCTCGTTTCTGCAGTCTTTGGCAAAGTGCCCGTTTTGTTGACAGTTATAGCACCTAACCTTAGACTTGTCAAACCCAGGCCTGCCACCAACAAACTTTATCCCCGTCTTTCTCATAAACTTCTTTACTCTCCTCACTATCATGGCCATCTGCCATTGTAAATCCATTTCCTCCAGATCATCAGCATCGATCTGGTCATAGTCTTCGTCCAGCATCGCTGGATCAACAACCTTTCCTTGAATATAATTTTCATATGAAGCAATAAACGAAGCATAGAGGCCAAACTGCTCTTCAGCGGATTTGACGCTCATTGGCATCTTCGAGTAATTATTGCTTGTGGAGCTTGAAGATCCACTGCTCTTGCTTGCTGTTTGCTGAGTACCACTTGATCCACCCGCAACAAAGCAAACATCCCCATTAGTGTTTACTGACACATGCCCCTCCTGTGAAGAATTTGCATCTGTCTCGCCCTTCGAGTAGTAGGCGGCAGTATCAGTCTTTGTACTTGAACTGGAGTTTACTTTCGCACCGTACATGCCTGGATCTTGAACCTGATCCATAGATGTCTCTTTTCTGACCATATTAAGCTCGAACGTTCTGAGCTTGTTGACAGTGATTTCAAGATCATAGGCAGGGAAGTCCTTATCTTCCCTCATCAGCACAGTATACATTTCCCACTTTGGTGGGAGAGCATCGAGAAGCTTTTCCACAATTCCTTCTTCTCGGTAGGCAATGGAGAAGTTGCTCAATTCAGTCATTAGATGATAATATCGAGTGATAATATCATCAAGAGTTTCATTCTTCAAGTACTTAAAGACTGAAAATTGAGTTTTGAGCAACTTTATTTTTGAGGCACGAATACCTGTATTCCCCTCAAATCTGCTCTCAAGAGCTTCCCAAAGCTCTCTAGCTGATGTGTACTTTCTGAATGTATGGAGGATCTCCTGTGGAAGAACCATTGTGATTGCTGCATGAGCCTTGCTTTCGGCTTCATACATTCTCTTCTCTTCCTCTTCCATCTTACTGTACTTTTTAATCTGGTCTCGACCCTCATACACCATGACTGGTGGAATATATCCATCTTGGATGCATACCCACATTCTCGCATCCTGGTACTTAATGTATTGTATAAACCGATCCTTCCACGCAACAAAATCGGTTCCCTTTGTAGTTGACCCCGCTTCAACTTCCAACTTTACAAGCTCTGAGATGTTGATCGATGACATCCTTCTTGAAGACTAAGAGACCTGCAAAATAAATTTTTTTTTTTTTTAATTAGTGTACTGTAGGCGAAGTTAAGAATAACTTCTCTTAAGTAATAACTTCGCTGGATCTTTCTTAAATTCGCGTGACTGAGCGAAGTTGAGAATAACTTCGCTTAGGGTGAGCGAACTTAGGAAGTAGGCGAACTTATAGAGAACTTCGCTGGGTTAAGCGAACTTGAAGAAGTAGGCGAAGTTGAGAATAACTTCGCTTCTCCTTATATCTTCGCCGAAACCCTACTTCTCTCTGACGGCAACTTCGCCTGAAGAACACTAACTTCGCCTGACGAACTTGAACTTTTTGCAGATCTGAAAAACGGATTTTAACGACGATTTTGACGGATTGAAGGCTTGAACACACTGGTAGGAAGCTAGAATGAGCAAAAACACCACAAACTCGTCCCGGTAACACCCGAAATGAAACGAATTCTACACCCGTGTGAATATCCCGAACCACACAATCGAGCAAAAGCTCTGATACCAATTGTAGGTTCTTGGACGGATCGTACACGGGATATCGCTAACAACGCAGGTGTGGAATCCCTGCGTAGGTAGTTACGAGCGTAGAATATATATTAAACAATCACACGAACAATAACCGAACACACGCTATATTATATAACTCAAACACGTGATATAGATCACTGGTACAGACTCTCGTTCTTGACTGAACTCGCACACGATAAACAAAACGAACAAAACAAGCAAAATCAACCCCCTAAACAGTAACCCGTAGGTTACTTAAATACACGACAACTTCGCCTCAGGCGAAGTTGTCAATAACTTCGCTCGTTGTACAAGTTCGCCTAGGCGAACTTGTCAACAACTTCGCTTGTTCAACAAGTTCGCCTAAGCGAACTTGTTGACAACTTCACGTACATACATAAAGATAAATATTAAACATAATTACATTACAGACTCGATTAGACTATGAACTACTGACATCTATGTACCAATAGATATCAACGGATTCAAGATATCAAGGTTGGGTGGTTCCTGTTGTTTCCGGTGAGTGTGCGATAGGAGAAGAAGAAAGAAACTATTTTTGTGAACATATTGACCTTGGTTTGGAAACAAATCAAAATCCCATTTTCTCGGGAGTTTGCTACAAGTTAGTTGAGGAATTTTCTGATTTTCGGCCATTGTTAGTTCTCGGCAACATTATTAGTGATTGTTCTCGTCGTATTATTGTTCTCGGTCAGCAGAATTGGTCAACAAGCTTAGTTTTCGGTCAACTGATTGTCAACATATTGAGTTCTCGGTCAAGGGTAATTTTTGGTCAAAATATTAGTCAACAAGAGTGGTTTTCGGTCAAAGAATTGGTCAACGTTGCGTTCTCGGTCAATCTTGGTCAACCAACCGGGTTCTCGGTCAACCAACTAGGTTCTTGGTCAACCTTCATCACCTTAGTTCTCAGCCCAAGTTTTCAGTGTTCTCAGCCCAGTCTGTTGGTTTGGGCTTAATTATTGGACTTAACCTTAAATTGAACCTAAAATTATCTATAATCTAATTGCTACGGCTCAATTAACTAACAGGAGCAACTCCATCAACTCGTCTCTTCACCAAGAGCTTGATTTCATCATGGGCACCGCTACTCGTATACCTCGCTTATTGTCTCATGAGGGGTTCAGTGAGTGGAAGTTTCGTTTCGAACATTATGCCAAAATGAAAGATGCGAAAATTTGGAGAAGCATTATGAGGGGACCTCAAAGGATCACTTATCAAAAGGAGAATTCAGACGAGATTCTTGTAAAACCAGTTGCTGATTATGATGAAGATGATTTTGCTAAGGTTGAGGAAGATGAGAAATCCCTTTCAAATCTAACCATGGCACTTTCACCCGAGATTGCCCTGCAGCTTAGAGAACTCCAAACAGCTAAGGAATTGTGGGCTGCACTGATAGAGGTTTATGAAGGGAATGAGGACATGAAGAGAATTCGCCAAGATCTGTTGCGACAAAAGTTTAATATGTTCAATCATGTCTTGGGAGAAACATTGAATCTCGTAACTGACATGAGAGCTGCAGGAATCTTTCTGCAGACTTCAGAAATTAACAAGTTGGTGAACTCTCTGCCAAAAAATTGGGACATGAATGTTGCGGTTATCAAAAAGACCAAGGATCTGAACAGAATGAGCATGACTGAAATGATAGCCACCATTAAAGCCTGTGATATGGATGATAAGCAGCGGGCAATAAATCACGCTAGTTCTTATAGTGCTGCGGGATATAATGTTGCTTCTAACAGTGCTCTTATGTCTCAAGATAGTTTTTCATTATTCAAGCCTACTCAACAAGCACCATAGGGAAACTTTCAGATGTTTTTGTCCACTCTAGGTAAATCACCATCATCCAGCTCGCCCAATCCAGCACCTGTCTTCTTCATAAAATCTAATCAGTCTATAAATGATTCTGGCAAAACCACTCCCAGTCAAATCTCAAGCCAGATTCCCACTATACCTAAAGAAACTCAAGAGAATATAGCTCTAATGGCGGTATTTATGAATTGTTATCATGCTTTTCTGGCCGGAGACTTGATTCAACCGGTAGTTACTGCTAAACTAGATCAGATTCATCCCGATGATGTTGAAGAAATGGACATTTCGTGGCAAATTGCCATAGCGGTTTTTCGTGCAAAGAAGTTTACTAAGAGGACGGGTAGAAATAATTGGAACATGCCTAATAACCAAAAGTTGGGTTTCAACAAAGACACCCTGAGATGCTACAACTATCACGAGCCGGGTCATTTTGCTCGTGAATGCACTAATCCAGCTAAAGATGGAAATACAGAAAGGGTGTTGGTTCTAGTTGGAAATGCTCTAGGTGAGGTTGGAGGCAGTTCGGGTAATGGTGAAAGAGGAATGGTTGCTCAAACGTTCTCTTGGGAAGGTCAGATGGCAGCTGTAAACATTGGAAATCAGATTGCAAATTTCGCGACTGTTGAAGATCTTGAAGAAGAAAACACTGCTGAAGAGAAGGTCAAGGAGCTCCAATTTGCATACATGGCGCTCACTTCTCCAGATTCATCTGAGGTACGTTTTCAACCGTGTTCCTTAAATTGTAGTGAGAAAATAGAAATGTATAAACTTCATAATGACAGTCTAAGTAGAGATATGGAAAGAATAAAATAAGAAAGTTTTAAAGTTAAGAAAAATGAAAGGGGGTTTTTAGACAAAATTAATTCTCTTAACAAAGACATTAAGAAACTTAAGTCTGATTTTAGCATAAAAAGTTGTCATCATCGTGATGCTAATAAAGAAGTCGCTGATCTGATTGCTAAACTGGAAGCTTCTAAGTTAGAAATTTTAAATCTAATTAGCAAGTTCGAAAAGGCTGAATTTAATTTCAAAAAAATCGAAGGTTCCAGTAAAGTAGTTAACTCGATGATTGAGAACCAGGAAGGAAAATGAAGGTGAGGGAATCGGATACAGTCAAGTTCCCCCACCTTACAACCACAATTATGTCCCTACTCCTGTTACCAAAGAACATAAGGAAAAGATAAAAGATATGAAGTATGGTAAACAGGATAGGGGTGAGGGACCGGTTCTACAAACACCAGTCCATCTACCTCAAGTATGAATGATTCTAATGTGTCTACTTCATGTGTAGAAAAAGTAATTGTGAAGGAGTGGACCAATGAGGATGACGACCCTAGTTTTGATTTTGATAATAATTTTATTTCTAATGTTTCTTTAGAACCTCCTGTTTTGAATTCTGTTATTTCAACTATTTGTGTGGGCTCCGTTTTAAAGAGTAAGGATTCTTGTGTGGTTGATTCGGTTGAAACTTTAACATCTAATAATGTGGTTTCCAATAAAACCAAATTTTTAAAAAATTCAGAAAAATATGTTGCACCTGAGTTTGTCAAGGAGGGATGCTCTAAAGACAAACAAAGTGATAAGTTCAAGAGGGGTGATCATAACTCTCGCAAAACTAAGCAAACTGATCCACACAACCAGTCCAGACAAGGAGTTGCCCAAAATGGATTTTTCATAAAACACCAGACATGTTTCAACTGTGGCACTCCTGGTCATATTGCAAGAAACTGTCCACATCGTCCGTACATTCCATATTACGGATTTTATCAAAGGAACATGCCATATGTGCCTCATAATGCATATAGACAAGGGTCTAGAGACCATTCGGCTAGTTCCTTTGACGATGATTGGAATCGAAAAAAACCTGGTAGGTTTAGTCCTCATCAGACCAAACCTAACATGTTCAAAAGAAGGGTTAGTAAGGGAGTTTCAAGTTCAAAATCTTATGTAAACACTAACACTAGACCAAAGCATGAGAAGAAGACGGTTTCATCTAATCATTCTACGTCTAAAACAACGGAGATCATGACAACCATTCGTACTTATAATTCCAAATCATACAGACATAAATGGTTGCCTAAGTCCCCGGCGAAAGCATCAAATAATTCTATTTTTAATGATCAAAAGGATATGTCATGGCAGTCTGTGACAACCATAGATGAGTCAGGGTCACCCAGTGTAAGCATGGACTGGGTACCAAAATCTAATTAATCCCGCTCTTCGTGCAGGGACAGCTATGGAGGAATATCATCAGACCTTGGTATGTTGATAGTGGCTATTCCAGGCACATGACAGGGGACATCACCCAGCTGCATGACAATCATACATTTAATGGTGGGTATATGTCCTTTGCAGGAGGAGAGAAAGGAAATATCACTCAAAAGGGTACTGTAACTAACGGGGTGTTGAAGTTTGAAAATGTAAATTTTGTTCCATAATTGAAGCACGGTCTTTTAAGCATATCACAAATTTGTGACAAAGATTTCTCAACTCACTTTACTAAAAAGGAGTGCTTAATTATGAAACCTGGTATAATCATACCAGAAGAATGGATTCTTGTTCGATCACAACGAAAAGATAATGCTTATATGATCGACATTAACAAAAATGTTTCTGACGAAATAACTTGTTTGTTTTCAAAAGTGTCAGAACATAATGCGATGCTTTGGCATCGTCGGCTTGGTCATGCTAATATAAAAAATCTAAATCGTCTTGCTAAAAACAATTTAGTGCGTGGTCTACCAATCAAGGATTTTGTGACTGTTGAAAAATGTGTGGCTTGTGCTCTGGGTAAACATCATCGAAAATCTCAAAAGCTAAAATTAATTAATACCATCTCATCAGTTTTTCAGTTACTTCATATGGACCTCTTTGGGCCGGTCCATGTCTTAAGTTTGTCTCGTAGCTCTTATTGTCTTTTTATTACTGATGACTACTCACATTTTACATGGGCGTTTTTCTTGTCAAATAAGAGTGAAACTGCAGATTTGATCAAGAAGTTTGTGGTATTATTGGAGAATCAACTAAGCGTAAAGCTTAAAGGAATTCGTTGTGATAATGGAACAGAATTCAAGAACGTTGCTCAGAAAAGGGGGTGCTACGTCAGTACAGTGCTCCACGAACGCCTCAACAAAATGGTGTCGCTGAAAGAAGAAACTGAACTCTAATCGAAGCAGCAAGAACAATGCTATGTGACTCTAAACTGCCACTATTTTTCTGGGCAGAAGCCATCAATACGGCCTGTTATGTTCAGAACCGGGTGATAATCAATAAGTCCAAGGTAAAGATTCCGTATGAGATCGTTTATGGCCATCAACCCACTGTCGCACATTTCAGAGCTTTCGGTTGTCCGTGCACGTTACTAAATCTAGAAACCACTCCAAAGTTTGGGGCCGCAGCGGATGAGTGTTACTTCGTTGGATATGCGGGAAATACAGCATATAGGGTCTACAACAAGTCAACTAAGCAGATTCTAGAGTCTTATGAAGTTCGTTGGTTAGAAGAAAATGAGACTGATGTCCGTGTTGGTCCTGATTGGTTATTCGACTACAATGAATTCTTCAAGCCCTTCAATGTATTTCCAGTCATCAACACAGCCTCTCAAGGTGGCTCCACAGAGGAAGTTACACAAGACAATTCTCACTCACTGTCTCATATTTCTCCATTACTGGATGATGAGGTCATTGAGTTGACTAGTGCTTCGACTACATCAGATAATCAGCCTAAACAATCTTCAGAGACCAACTATTCACCAATCTCGTCTGAGAATACTGCAAATGTTGAGGGGGAGAGTTCCGTTCGTCAGATATTCGGGAGCACTCTGTTTCCCGACGCCATTCCATATGAATACATTGCCGGCACCTCGTATTCTCACAATACAGCAACGTCTGGATGGAAAAACCCCCTCATTGATTCCGGGGAGAACATAACAAATCTTCAACCTAATAGTGATGTCTCTGATCAGCCAATTCCATCAAGAACCCAAAAGAATCATCCGATTGAAAACATCATAGGTCTCATTGAAGCAGGTGTGTCCACTAGAAATCAGACCGGACACATAAACAGTTGTATGTTTTCATGTTTCCTATCTCAAATCGAGCCGAAGAATGTTGAAATGGCACTTCAAGAACCTAGTTGGGTTGATGCTATGCATGAAGAACATTGGTTAAACTGCCGGAAGGAAAGAAAGCTCTTGATACAAGATGGGTATTCAGGAACAAGAAAGATGACACTGGGTTATTGTTCGTAATAAGGCACGACTTGTAGTTCGCGGGTTTCGACAGGTAGAAGGGTTAGATTACACAGAGGTCTATGCTCCAGTAGCTAGACTTGAGGCAATTAGAATCTATCTGGCCTATGCATCATATATGGGTTTCACAGTTTATCAGATGGATGTTAAAACAACGTTTTTGTATGGTAAGGTCAAAGAAGAAATTTATGTCGATCAGCCACCGGGTTTCGTTGACTCTAAGAAACCAAATCATGTTTACAAGTTAGACAAGGCTCTGTACGGGTTACATCAGGCTCCATGGGCGTGGTATGCTACACTGACCGCGCACCTACTTGACCACGGCTACAAGCGGGGAACGACTGATCAAACTTTGTTTCGGAAAACTGTCGGAAAGGATTTGATTCTGGTCCAGATTTATGTTGATGACATCATCTTCGGTTCCACCAGTGCTGACTTGTGCAAAGAATTTGAAGGTGTTATGAAGAAAAGATTTGAGATGAGTTCGTTGGGTGAAATGACAACATTTCTGGGATTACAGGTTCGGAAAAGTCCAACGGGAATTTTGTTACATCAAGGAAAGTATGTTGAAGATATGCTGGCTAAGTTTGAGCTTCAAGATTCCAAGAGTGCTAATACTCCGATGGCAGAAAGACCGCTTTTGTCATCTGATCCTGAAGGGAGTCCCATAGATCAAACATACTATCGATCGATGACCGCGTCTCTGATGTATCTCACAGCTAGCCGTCCCGACATAATGTTCGCAATCTATAAATGTGCTCGCTTCCAGGCTAAACCTAAACTCTCTCATTTAATTGTTGTTAAACGTATTTTTAGATATCTGAAGAGACAACCAAAGTTAGGTCTTTTGTATCCCAAACAATCAAAATTCAATCTTTATGCTTTTGCTGATAGCAATTATGGTGGAGATGACATTGATAGGAAATCCACTTCAGCCGGTTTTCAGTTTCTCGAAGATCGGCTCATTTCATGGCAGTGTAAGAAACAACAAACAGTATCCACCTCGACAGCCGAAGCAGAGTATGTTGCCGCATCCGCTTGCTGCTCTCAGGTTATCAGGATGCAAAACCAGTTGCTGGATTACGGTTTGGAATTTCTTGACACCCCCATTTTATGTGATAATGATGCGGCAATTGCCATTGTGAAAAATCTAGTCCAACATTCTAAACCAAGCACATCGATATTAAAATTCATTTTATTTATGACTGCTTCGATCGAAAATTGATTCATCTTGAACAAGTCCACACCGACAACAACGTGGCGGACCTATTTACAAAACCGGTCGGAACAGTAAAATTTAATGTGCTTGTGAGTTTTCTTAAAATGCTTCATTTCGAGGATTGAGTCTTTTTGGGATAAAATTGTACATTTATATATAGTTTTTGCACAAATTTAGGGGGAGAAAAATCAAAAAGACAAAAATTGTGTGTGTGTGTGTTGAAAAATCAAAATGTCAAAATCAGTGTGTGTGCGTTGTCTTTACCAAAAAAAATTGAGTTTTTCAAGATTCATTTTCGCTTAAAATTATGTCGGTTGCTCAAGTTTGAAGGACATATACTTGTATATGGTTGGTCTGGTGTTCTAGTGTTCTACTTGTAGTTTCACAGGATAGCCATTTACCTAACGACTGAAAGCACCCGGGGCGATTATGATATGTTTTTGTGTTCGTGTGCTTTCACTTAAAATTATGTCGGTAACTCTGAGTTGGAAGGACATGTGTTTTCATGCATGTTTGGTCCGGTTAACCACTTGTGGTTACAATGGATAGCCATTATCCTGAAGGCTTAAAGTGACCGGGGTGACTGAATGCTTAACACGTGTGTTTTACTTAACTCTCCGGGAAGTGATATTACTATTCAGTTAACAGCCTCTTTTTAGAAGCTTTAAAATATTTTCAAATGGAAATTGATCCAACCTTTGGAAAGTGATACATAAATTGTTTCTGTGTTCCTAACGGGTGAAGTTATTAAGCTTAAAAGGCTCTAGAACAGTCATTGATGTGTATGGTACTTTCCACGATGAGTAAAACTTAAAGTGATATAAACTTAAAATTTGCTAAACTTAATGTGGAGAGTCATTTTGAAGACAGGTGTATGTCTCCAGATATATCTCTCTGAATGATAGGCAGAAAAGCAATTACCCAGTCATACACGAGCCCGCTAGTGTCTTGATCACCAAAAATATTGTATCGTCAAGCTATTGCTACTATTATTATTATTAAAAAAATATATTATTATGGTTGAAGTCATTTATATCTATTAAAGCTATCTAATTATCAAGGCTTAAAGGGTCATATAGAACTACAGAGATGGGGGCACACAAGTAAGTCCTGTCATGTCTTGAATGAAAGGCTTGTCAGTTTACTGGCACTAAGTCCAACGTTCAACCTTAAATCTAAGCCTGCTTTATATAAAATTATTTTGATCAAGCACTAGGGGGTTGGAGTCAAATTGGGTGATCTGGGGAAAGCCAAATACGCTTTGAGAAGAGATAGGAGGCATCACAGGTCCATGAGTGATGTCCATCTAAGCTTTATGCCTAACTGAACCTTAATCATATCACTGATGCGATGAAAGATCATGCTAAGTATGGGATACAGGCTATCATTCTGTCTATTAATGTCATAATAACGCTGAACATGATCCTTGTGACAGCCTCTTAAACGATACGATTCCATGTTCAGATCTTTTCATAAAAGGGCGGCAGTTTTACAAGGAACTGAAATTTGATCCCGACATTAAATATAAAGGGAGTTGGTTTTGTTTTTGTTTTGGTTTTAGTTTGTGTGGATAAATATTTTTATTTTTTATTTTGTCCTGTCTAAATATTGCTTTTCCTTAAAATTTCTCTCCTCAAAACGTTTGTATAAATCATGTTTTCTTAAAAAAAAGGACCCATCCAAATGGGTCAAGAATTTAGTTGGGCTGATTTTGGTTTATTTTAAGCCCAGTAATGGTTTTTGGCCCGTCTGATCTGAGTATAAGTACACCTTCAAGTTTTCTTTTCTCTTATTACTCTTCAAACCCAAACCCCTTAATCTTCTCAGCCGAAATCATATCACCAGGTCCTCGTTGCCGAAATCGAATTCACTCTCACTAATCACATTTTAAAGTGTTCGTTGTTGACTAGCAGGTACTGGACGAGATAAACGAGTCTTATATGCTACTGTGGACAATCTTAGTGGTCTCATGAACTGATTTCATGGGTAACCATAATTCGAAATTGGATTTATGAGCCATTAGGGTTTTGAAGGGAATATTGGTCTTATTTAGCGTTTTCGGCTGATGCCTTTGAACAAGATGTTTGTTTAATGGTGGTTTGTGTGGGGATCTCGGTGATTGAAGATGAACGCACGTTTCCCAATGTGGAAACCCAAGAGTTTTATGTTCACAGCTGTGAAAGAAGTTCTCGGTTGACTTTGGTTTACCAGGAACCCTTTATCTTGACAGAAAACAATGTTCTCGGTCAAGTCTTAACAGAAAACATTTGTTCTCGGTTAAATACTGACCGAGAACCTCTGTTCTCGGCCAATTTTCATTAATCGCTACTGACCGAAAACCATGTGGTGACCGAGAACGCGCTTGTTGACCGAGATCCCATTTGGGCCTAACCCTCACTGTTAAGGCCCAAACCTATTCCAGGCTGTGAACTTGGGCTGTCAAGTACTTTCTTTTGGTTCCTATAGGAGATTTGGGGCCATATACTGATCTGGGCCCAAAAGAAAACTCTCATATAAATTGTTAACCACTATTAATCAAATCTAGTTGACGTCTAACTTGATATGTTTGGTGCAGATATGGCTGATCAATATCCGTTAAAGTTTGTAGATACTCATAATATAGCTGGTCACATGTATGATCCACCATTGGCTCACAAGGAGTTCAAGTCGATGATTGTTGGACTGAATACTTGCAGGATCTCTCATGCTCTTCGGGAGAATCCTGTCATTTGCAAGAAGATGGTAACTGATTTCTGGAAGAATGCAAAGATCAATTCTCAAGGGGCAGATGGAATTATTTCAATCGACTCCAAAATACAGATGAAGCCGGTTACTGCTACTGAATCCATTTTCAGAGAGTTACTTTTGTTTGGGGATCAACCCCGACTACCCAACAGAGTACTCTACAGCCGAAGTTACCGAAGTAATTACAAGAATGGGGTATGAAGGCACTTATCCACCGGCAATCAAGAAACTGTTTCACCCTTACTGGAGATACCTATTGAACACGTTCTTCACATGCATATCAGGAAGAAAGCGGGGTTCAAATGAAATCAGTCACACCTAAATGTCTGCCATTGCTGCTCTAATCATGGGTTGGAATTACAACTATTCCAAGTTCGTCTTCAATGAAATGATGAGAAATCTAAGGGAAAAGAAGAAGGAGATGTTTTTATGTACCCAAGGTTTTTACAGATGATTTTTGACTCTCATTACACTGACTTGGTTAAAACTGTTGAGACTTTGGATATGAAATCTATGGGACCCAATTTCTTTGGTTTAATGAAGCAGTCAAGAAAAGGAGCCAAGTGGTTTATAGAGGATTAAAACCCCTGGAAAAATTCGGTCATTTTGCTAAGACCGAAGCTGAGCCTTTCATAGCTCAGGTTGCTGACGAACATGTGGTACCCGCTCAACCACGTGCTGATACATTTGAGATATCCGATGATGAAGAAGATGAATAAGAGCACCGTCAGCCAAGTACTCTTACAGATGATGAAAGATTAAAAGCCCTCGAAGCGGCTAAAGTCCTATTTCAGTCAACTGCTCGGAAGCCTCCTCTGACAGTTACTAAAAACACTGAGGAAGACTATGTTGAAGAGCCAACTGCTGATCTTATCCATCGCAAGCGAAAAAGGGATGATTCGAGATCGAGCGAGTTGGTCAGTGAAGTCGAAACAACCAAAGCTACACCAACACCAACACTTGCACCAGCACCAGAATCAACCACCAGCCCTCAAAAAAACACCGATCAACCAGAATTGCATGCTCCAGAATCGCAAACTGAACCAGTTGCATCTACTACTGAGCCAACATTTATGGAGTTATTGTCCAGTGATTTCGGTGATGATTTTGATATTGAAATAGAGATTCCACACACTGATACTGCAGATATTCCCTCTGGGTCATCCGGTCAATTTGATCAAGGTCAGTCAAATTCTGGTGTTTCTGAAAAGGTTGCTCAAATTCTTGCTATGCAGGAAAACTATCTTCAGAACAAGGGAAAAGGAGTGGTTCTCGAGAATGCTCCTGTAGATGTCCAGGCGCTACAACGTCGAGTCTTTGAACTCGAACAGGATTTAGTGATTAAAGACGTCCGTATCCAGGAACTTGAGGCTAGCAACTCGGATAAAGACTCCAAGATTAAAGAGCTGCAGTCCGGAATGGGAGGCTTGACAGCTATGTATCTCGATCTCCAACAAAAGCTAGTTCAGAAATTTGGAGATGAGTTCAAATGTAATGAAGATATGGCATATCAAACTCCCACTGCTGATCAAAACAAAGATTCTGATGTTCATCCAGATGATAACACTGGTGTCAGTCGACAAGAAGAATCAGCGTCTCTAAACCAGTACTTGAATGCACCATCTATTACAAAAGAAAAATCTGACAGAATTAAGAAGAAACTACTTGAAAAGGGAAAGAAGAAATTGCTGGTAATGAAGAACTCATATCAGAATGTTGTGTCTTCGGATCACCCAGAGAGATATGTTGTTACGCTTCAAAAGGGATTTTCTGATAAATATGGTGATCGATCTGGAGTCTTATTCTGGGGTTTTGATGCAGATAAGAACATGTGGTGGGTTAAGAGAAATTCAGGGACAATGGAGTATTATAAAAAGATAAAGGACTTTAGTTATTGGACTAAGGTTGATTTGAGTGACTTAATTAATGCTCCATTTACCAATCCAACAAATGAAAAAAGAGGAACAGATTTTTTCAATTTTCTGAAGCGTCAGGTTGATAGAGGTTTTCCGCAAATGACTACTGCCGATTCCTTCCTGAAGAAAGCCAAAGGAGTCTTGGATCCAAGAACTGGGAATACTATGGTAAATGTGATGTGGCCTCCCACAAAGAAAGCTACTTACATTCCAATACCAGGTGTCATTCCTGATGGTACATTGGATAACATGAGATTCTGGTTCTACGATTCTTTTACTGCCGCAGCTGTTGTCAAACTACAAAAGGGGAAAGGTCAATATCTCTTTTTTGACCCTAAGATTTGTTGAAATTTCATGAGAAGGATATCAAGACACTCAGCACGCATCATATTGTTGTTGATGGTATTTTTGAAACAGCCGCCAAAGAATACACAAGCATGGTGGCAACTATCATCAATAACAAGTTTTGGGCTGGAGGATTGAAGGATGCGGATATTGATTACATGGAGGAAGAGTAAAGATAAAGCTACAAACCAAGGGGGAGATTGTTGGGCCTAGTTTTGTGGTTTGAGCTTGTTTGTTCTTAGTTCTAGCTATCGGGTTTGGGTTTCTGGGTGCATATGTAAACCGAGAACACTCATGTGTTCTCGGTGGGCTTTTGGTGTTTGGGACGGCCTATTGGTTGTTATCCCTATATATAGAGATGTGATGTATAGGGTTAAAGGTTGTTGATTCCAAGTATTATTGTAAGTGCTTAAGCACCTGACGTATTCAATAATATACGTGTGTTTGAAGCAATTCCGAGTTACCTTTTACTGTTCTTATTCTTATTCTTGAATCACCGAGTGTTAATATTCTGCACCAATACTCGTTTGGTTGATATCATATTGTAGTGATCCAGATTCGAGACTTACAGTGTGCTACGTGGTGCTGGACTTCATTGGGCCCAGTACATGTAAACAACGGTATCTGCGTAACTTGTAACGAAAATAACAAGAAAAACCTGAAATATAAAGTAATTTGGAATAAATCATTTTTTTAAACCAACCCGTTCTGAACCCAAACCCATTCTGATTCGACAACGTTCTGGCATGGCCCCTTTCTACTAAAACCCGAACCAAATTAACCATTTTTGTATCGACTCATTCCGACCCTAATGTACTTTTACAAATGACCCAAGCTCGCCTGACTCGACCTATTACCCGGTTCTAAATGGTAAGCGCGTAACATGTTAACTTTTTAAAACTAAAAAAACTATAGCAATATCATAATCAAATTAAAGAGAATAAAATGCTCGTTTTTATGATTTATTTTTGTTAAAGAATATTAACGTGTGAAAAAATTATGACCGTTAAAAAAGTCGTGGGTAGTTAGTTTTGAATTAGGGGCCATATGTAACTATTATTAAACGTTACAAAAAGGTAGTGAAGTTGAGGACTAAAGTTTTACATATATTTTGAAAGAATGAAAGTTACGTAGCATACTTGTGAGTAAAGACCTTACGACCCCTAATTTCTAAATTTTTTGTGCATTATATGTTGTATATAAAGCAATGAGATTGGTACCTCTTAAAATTTAAGTGATTCCTAACTCATGCTTTATATATAGTATAGATATACCTTGTCTTATTATAAAACTTTATATTTTGGTTTCTTGAAGTTGATTATGGATGGTCAACCAACCATATATGCATTTAACAACATACTTTTTATTCAAAAGGTACATATTATAAGTTTTGAATGAATTATTAGAAACTATTA
The DNA here is from genome assembly GCF_021521415.1 of Bidens hawaiensis. Classification (NCBI taxonomy): domain Eukaryota; kingdom Viridiplantae; phylum Streptophyta; class Magnoliopsida; order Asterales; family Asteraceae; genus Bidens; species Bidens hawaiensis. The sequence goes on from NW_027492557.1 coordinate 80,467, forward strand.
TGCAAGAGATTGGTATCGTACCATACTAAAAATCCCGATCTCGAAAATCATAAATATTTGGTACGGGTACCGGTATCAAAATGTTTGGTTCGGTATCTGTATTTAAGGTAAACTTATGGAAAAACTTGTACCGTACTAGTACCAAAAACTCAAAATGTTGATATCGAATCGATACCATCCGTACCAAATCGATACTAATATCGAATTTGTTTATCCTTAGAAACTGTATATTATTCATTTCATTTACTCAAAATGGATTTTATTTTGATTAATTTAGTTTTAGTTTACTAAGAAAATTGTTTTACATTAGTTTCCATCACAAAAAACAAAAATGTATGTTTGTAAAATTTTCAGTTAATTGATTTCTCAAATTTAAATTGCTCAATCACGATTTAAAATTTGATTAATAATGGGTCAAAATTATTACTATCTTTTCAAAAAAACTTTCTCTCATTAAATGATTGCTAATTCAATAATGTTATAAATACCACAATATTATTGGTAAATTTATATTGGATTGAATTCTTGGCCGTTATCAATAATGAGATTGGACTGTACCGCACTGAAAATCCCGATCTTGAAAATCATAAACATTTGGTACTAGTACTGGTACCGAAATTTTAAGGTAAAATTATGAAAATACATGTACCGTACCGGTACCGAAAACTCAAAACGTTGATACTGATTCGATACCGAGATACTAAATCGATACTAATACCGAATTTGCTTATCCTTAGAAACTGTATATTGTTCATTTCATTTACTCAAAATGGATTTTATTTTGATTGATTTAGTTTGAGTTAAACTAAGGAAATTGTTTTACATTAGTTTCCATCACCAAAAACAAAAATGTATATTTGTAAAATTTTCTGTTAATTGATTTCTCAAATTTAAATTACTCAATCACGATTTAAAAATTGATTGATAACGGGTCAGAATTATTACTATGTTTCCGAAAAAAAAACATTATCTCACTAAATGACTGCTAATTCAATAATGTTATAAGCACCACAAGATTATTGGTAAATTTATATTGGACTGAATTCTCAACTCCCTTTGGTAAATCAATTTCTTAGAATCCTAAAATCCAAGTAAGTTTTTATGTTTTCCTACATTGATTATTATACTTAGATTTTATTAAATACCAAAGGTAATTCTTTTATCAGTAACTCTAAGTGTATGTTTGGTATGAGGTAATGGAATAAATGAGAAAATGAAATGAACGTGGTAATTAAATACACAAAGGAATGAAATGGATTATTAATATTTCATTGTCATGTTCGGTTACCATGTAGGAATAAAATGATTCTTCACTTTATTATTATTATTATTATTATTATTATTATTATTATTAATATTATTATTATTATTCAACAACAAAAGTGAATATTATTATTATTAAGTAATAATAATAATAGTTAAATAATAATAATAGAATATTCATAATAACTAGTTTTTAAGACTCACGTCTTACACCGAGATTATTTAACCAAACAAACATACTCATAAAAATGTTGAATCACACATGTATGCTGTGAACTGTTATCTTCTCAAATTTAAATATACTAATAATTCTAATATAATAATAGTTATATTATAATATGCAAAATAATAATAATAATAGTATAGTATAGTATAATGATATTGATAATATACGGTAATTATAATCTAAATAATAATTCTAATACAATATTGATAAAATAACAATAATAGAGATTATTATTATTATTATTATTATTATTATTATTATTATTGAGTTCATTCCATTCCTTGAAGAAATGAGGAAAAAAACACCCCTCTTAAAGGAATGAAAATCCTATAAATGAAAGAAAAAATTTTTTAAGGAATAACCCAGTCCATTAACACATGATAACCAAACATGTTTTAATTTATTCCTTTGAAATGATTCATTTCATTTCACATGTTATTCCATCAAACCAAACACTACCTAATAGTCTAATACACAGGGTAATTGAGCCAAAATTTTGATTAGTTGACAGACCTTAATGCTAACAAAAAACATATTATACGATCAAAGCTAGCGTTCTTAAATTATGGAGAAAACCTAACAACAATATCCCTAACAAAATTTGGTGAATTGAAATGATTATAATGGATGAGGAGGTGTATATTCAACGTTATTATTATTACTATTATTATTATATCATCATTATTATTATTATTTTATTAATAATACTCGGCAATCACATCTATCTTCAACTTTTAGGGAACGAAAATGCAAGATGGCGTGTTCAAAACTTATTTTCTTCAACTGTTTGTAGCTTTTTTGATGGACTTCTGCACGTCGCGTTTATGACTAAGAGTTTATTAAGAAGTGGAGATAAATAAACAGGTTTTTTGCTTGGTGTTCAGATTCGGTTTCGTTTCGTCTTTGACTCGTCGGAAATGACGAATCCTGCCAGGAAAATCTTGGGTTAAAGTGTCAAGGTCAAGAGGGCTTCCAAAAAACGAGATGGTGTGTCGAAAAGACCGCAGCTCAGCTTTTATACCCGATTTTTCTTAGCAATAAAGATGAAACCGTTCGGAACCGCCGGAACAGAACGGTGATTTCGGTAAGCAATGTTGGCGGCAACTGATTGAAACAACTCAACAAGAACAAGTATTGAGTTGATTTGATTAAAGAAGAGAGAGAAAAAAATTAAAATAAAAGGATAGCTAGGTAATTTAGTATGAAAATAGGAAAATGTAATTTGATTTTAAAGTTTGAGGAAATATGTAATTAGTAGGCATAGGAAGGGGATATTTGTAAATTTTCCTATATTTAAAACCCAAAATTGTTTATCGTGACTTTTTATTATTGATATTTATAATGTTTTAGACTTATAAAATTAAAATTGTTAAACCCGTGTTGTACACGGGTACCTAACCTAGTTAAAAATAACCTTAACATTAATATGTTCGGCCTAATAACTTAATAAAACTAGAAAAATATTATAATTGATGATATATTAATTTCATAAAGCTAGACGAAATTATAATGGGTCTAACGAACATAAACAAACGTAAGCAAATGGTTTAACGTTTGCTTCGTTAACATGCCTAGATATCTCTACGTTGTGTTCTCTCAACTCATTTTTATGCAATGACTGCAATTAAAAATAATGCGTCTCTCCAGTTCAGTACAGATTGGTTTTATCCTATGAAAGTTTCTTTTAAACAGGCCCGTATCAAAAAGAATAATATTTCAACTTTAATTACCAAAAGCAATGGTCGGCAAGGCTCGTCACCTAAACCGTCTTATGGGCACAAGGATGAAGATGATGCCGAAGAAGTTGATTACCTGATTCTCGATGAAACATGCAACTCTAAGCAGACACATTCAACCGATTCAACCGGTATGACCAGTAGATCGGTAAAACGATCGGTCCACCTATAAAAACTTTGCTCATATATGTTGCTATTAGTTGTGTTCATATGTTCATACACCCATGTGTTGTGTTAATAAAAACTAAATGCCAACAATTAGAAACTACAAACATATAATTAACTGTGCTGCATAAGGTAGTTTGCGCCTCATGCTCGTTTTTAAGTTTATTACCGGAACATCATCTCTTAAATTATATTTTGAGCATACCTTTAGCATGCATACTGTTTATTTCATATAAAGTTTATTGCAAGCCGGATATAATTTCCTCCCCCTTATTCCCCATAATTGCTTTTTGAGCAAACTACCTTTTAATCAAGTTTTGAAATTGGGTTACACAGAGTAACAACTTATATTTTTATTCATATATAGCCGGTAGTGTACTGAATTTTGTTAGGATATATTCCTTAACTTTCAACTTTTTTTTTTTATTAACATATATTCATAAACATGTATTTTAGAGATTTCTACCCAAGAATATGAGCTACAATCCACCACAACCTGCATCTAATATGAGCTACAATCCACCTCAAGTATGAATGATTCTAATGTGTCTACTTCATGTGCAGAAAAAGTAATTGTGAAGGAGTGGACCAATGAGGATGACGACCCTAGTTTTGATTTCTATAACAATTTTATTTCTAATGTTTCTTTAGAACCTCCTGTTTTGAATTCTGTTATTTCAACTATTTGTGTGGGCTCCGTTTTAAAGAGTAAGGATTCTTGTGTGGTTGATTCGGTTGAAACTTTAACATCTAATAATGTGGTTTCCAATAAAACCAAATTTTTAAAAAATTCAGAAAAATATGTTGCACCTGAGTTTGTCAAGGAGGGATGCTCTAAAGACAAACAAAGTGATAAGTTCAAGAGGGGTGATCATAACTCTCGCAAAACTAAGCAAACTGATCCACACAACCAGTCCAGACAAGGAGTTGCCCAAAATGAATTTTTCATAAAACACCAGACATGTTTCAACTGTGGCACTCCTGGTCATATTGCAAGAAACTGTCCACATCGTCCGTACATTCCATATTACGGATTTTATCAAAGGAACATGCCATATGTGCCTCATATTGCATATAGACAAGGGTCTAGAGACCATTCGGCTAGTTCCTTTGACGATGATTGGAATCGAAAAAAACCTGGCAGGTTTAGTCCTCATCAGACCAAACCTAACATGTTCAAAAGAAGGGTTAGTAAGGGAGTTTCAAGTTCAAAATCTTATGTAAACACTAACACTAGACCAAAGCATGAGAAGAAGACGGTTTCATCTAATCATTCTACGTCTAAAACAACGGAGATCATGACAACCATTCGTACTTATAATTCCAAATCATACAGACATAAATGGTTGCCTAAGTCTCCGGCGAAAGCATCAAATCATTCTATTTTTAATGATCAAAAGGATATGTCATGGCAGTCTGTGACAACCATAGATGAGTCAGGGTCACCCAGTGTAAGCATGGACGACTGGGTACCAAAATCTAATTAATCACGCTCTTCGTGCAGGGACAGCTATGGAGGAATATCATCAGACCTTGGTATGTTGATAGTGGCTATTCCAGGCACATGACAGGGGACATCACCAGCTGCATGACAATCATACATTTAATGGTGGGTATATGTCCTTTGCAGGAGGAGAGAAAGGAAATATCACTCAAAAGGGTACTGTAAGTAACGGGTGTTGAAGTTTGAAAATGTAAATTTTGTTCCAGGATTGAAGCACGGTCTTTTAAGCATATCACAAATTTGTGACAAAGATTTCTCAACTCACTTTACTAAGAAGGAGTGCTTAATTATGAAACCTGGTATAATCATACCAGAAGAATGGATTCTTGTTCGATCACAACGAAAAGATAATGCTTATATGATCGACATTAACAAAAATGTTTCTGACGAAATAACTTGTTTGTTTTCAAAAGTGTCAGAACATAATGCGATGCTTTGGCATCGTCGGCTTGGTCATGCTAATATAAAAAATCTAAATCGTCTTGCTAAAAACAATTTAGTGCGTGGTCTACCAATCAAGGATTTTGTGACTGTTGAAAAATGTGTGGCTTGTGCTTTGGGTAAACATCATCGAATATCTCATAAGCCAAAATTAATTAATACCATCTCATCAGTTTTTCAGTTACTTCATATGGACCTCTTTGGGCCGGTCCATGTCTTAAGTTTGTCTCGTAGCTCTTATTGTCTTGTTATTACTGATGACTACTCACGTTTTACATGGGCGTTTTTCTTGTCAAATAGAGTGAAACTGCAGATTTGATCAAGAAGTTTGTGGTATTATTGGAGAATCAACTAAGCGTAAAGCTTAAAGGAATTCGTTGTGATAATGGAACAGAATTCAAGAACGTTGCTCAGAAAAGGGGGTGCTACGTTAGTACAGTGCTCCACGAACGCCTCAACAAAATGGTGTCGCTGAAAGAAGAAACTGAACTCTAATCGAAGCAGCAAGAACAATGCTATGTGACTCTAAACTGCCACTATTTATCTGGGCAGAAGCCATCAATACGGCCTGTTATGTTCAGAACAGGGTGATAATCAATAAGTCCAAGGTGAAGATTCCGTATGAGATCGTTTATGGCCATCAACCCACTGTCGCACATTTCAGAGCTTTCGGTTGTCCGTGCACGTTACTAAATCTAGAAACCACTCCAAAGTTTGGGGCCGCGGCGGATGAGTGTTACTTCGTTGGATATGCGGGAAATACAGCATATAGGGTCTACAACAAGTCAAGTAAGCAGATTCTAGAGTCTTATGAAGTTCGTTGGTTAGAAGAAAATGAGACTGATGTCCGTGTTGGTCCTGATTGGTTATTCGGCTACAATGAATTCTTCAAGCCCTTCAATGTATTTCCAGTCATCAACACAGCCTCTCAAGGTGGCTCCACAGAGGAAGTTACACAAGACAATTCTCACTCACTGTCTCATATTTCTCCATTACTGGATGATGAGGTCATTGAGTTGACTAGTGCTTCGACTACATCAGATAATCAGCCTAAACAATCTTCAGAGACCAACTATTCACCAATCTCGTCTGAGAATACTGCAAATGTTGAGGGGGAGAGTTCTGTTCATCAGATATTCGGGAGCACTCTGTTTCCCGACGCCATTCCATATGAATACATTGCCGGCACCTCGTACTCTCACAATACAGCAACGTCTGGATGGAAAAACCCCCCTCATTGATTCCGGGGAGAACGTAACAAATCTTCAACATAATAGTGATGTCTCTGATCAGCCAATTCCATCAAGAACCCAAAAGAATCTTCCGATTGAAAACATCATAGGTCTGATTGAAGCAGGTGTGTCCACTAGAAATCAGACCGGACATATAAACAGTTGTATGTTTTCATGTTTCATATCTCAAATCGAGCCAAAGAATGTTGAAATGGCACTTCAAGAACCTAGTTGGGTGAAATGACAACATTTCTGGGATTACAGGTTCGGAAAAGTCCAACGGGAATTTTGTTACATCAAGGAAAGTATGTTGAAGATATGCTGGCTAAGTTTGAGCTTCAAGATTCCAAGAGTGCTAATACTCCGATGGCAGAAAGACCGCTTTTGTCATCTGATCCTGAAGGGAGTCCCATAGATCAAACATACTATCGATCGATGACCGCGTCTCTGATGTATCTCACAGCTAGCCGTCCCGACATAATGTTCGCAATCTATAAATGTGCTCGCTTCCAGGCTAAACCTAAACTCTCTCATTTAATTGTTGTTAAACGTATTTTTAGATATCTGAAGAGACAACCAAAGTTAGGTCTTTTGTATCCCAAACAATCAAAATTCAATCTTTATGCTTTTGCTGATAGCAATTATGGTGGAGATGACATTGATAGGAAATCCACTTCAGCCGGTTTTCAGTTTCTCGAAGATCGGCTCATTTCATGGCAGTGTAAGAAACAACAAACAGTATCCACCTCGACAGCCGAAGCAGAGTATGTTGCCGCATCCGCTTGCTGCTCTCAGGTTATCAGGATGCAAAACCAGTTGCTGGATTACGGTTTGGAATTTCTTGACACCCCCATTTTATGTGATAATGATGCGGCAATTGCCATTGTGAAAAATCTAGTCCAACATTCTAAACCAAGCACATCGATATTAAAATTCATTTTATTTATGACTGCTTCGATCGAAAATTGATTCATCTTGAACAAGTCCACAACGACAACAACGTGGCGGACCTATTTACAAAACCGGTCGGAACAGTAAAATTTAATGTGCTTGTGAGTTTTCTTAAAATGCTTCATTTCGAGGATTGAGTCTTTTTGGGGATAAAATTGTACATTTATATTTAGTTTTTGCACAAATTTAGGGGGAGAAAAATCAAAAAGACAAAAATTGTGTGTGTGTGTTGAAAAATCAAAATGTCAAAAACAGTGTGTGTGCGTTGTCTTTACCAAAAAAATTGAGTTTTTCAAGATTCATTTTCGCTTAAAATTATGTCGGTTGCTCAAGTTTGAAGGACATATACTTGTATATGGTTGGTCTGGTGTTCTAGTGTTCTACTTGTAGTTTCACAGGATAGCCATTTACCTAACGACTGAAAGCACCCGGGCGATTATGATATGTTTTTGTGTTTCGTGTGCTTTCACTTAAAATTATGTCGGTAACTCTGAGTTGGAAGGACATGTGTTTTCATGCATGTTTGGTCCGGTTAACCACTTGTGGTTACAATGGATAGCCATTATCCTGAAGGCTTAAAGTGACCGGGGTGACTGAATGCTTAACACGTGTGTTTTACTTAACTCTCCGGGAAGTGATATTACTATTCAGTTAACAGCCTCTTTTTAGAAGCTTTAAAATATTTTCAAATGGAAATTGATCCAACCTTTGGAAAGTGATACATAAATTGTTTCTATTTTCCTAACGGGTGAAGTTATTAAGCTTAAAAGGCTCTAGAACAGTCATTGATGTGTATGGTACTTTCCATGATGAGTAAAACTTAAAGTGATATAAACTAAAAATTTGCTAAACTTAATGTAGAGAGTCATTTTGAAGACAGGTGTATGTCTCCAGATATATCTCTCTGAATGATAGGCAGAAAAGCAATTACCCAGTCATACACGAGCCCGCTAGTGTCTTGATCACCAAAAATATTGTATCGTCAAGCTATTGCTACTATTATTATTATTAAAAAAATATATTATTGTGGTTGAAGTCATCTATATCTATTAAAGCTATCTAATTATCAAGGCTTAAAGGGTCATATAGAACTACAGAGATGGGGGCACACAAGTAAGACCTGTCATGTCTTGAATGAAAGGCTTGTCAGTTTACTGGCACTAAGTCCAACGTTCAACCTTAAATCTAAGCCTGCTTTATATAAAATTATTTTGATCAAGCACTAGGGGGTTGGAGTCAAATTGGGGTGATCTGGGGAAAGCCAAATACGCTTTGAGAAGAGATAGGAGGCATCACAAGTCCATGAGTGATGTCCATCTAAGCTTTATGCCTAACTGAACCTTAATCATATCACTGATGCGATGAAAGATCATGCTAAGTATGGGATACACGCTATCAATCTGTCTATTAATGTCATAATAACGCTGAACATGATCCTTGTGACAGCCTCTTAAACGATACGATTCCATGTTCGGATCTTTTCATAAAAGGGCGGCAGTTTTACAAGGAACTGAAATTTGATCCCGACATTAAATATAAAGGGAGTTGGTTTTGTTTTTGTTTTGGTTTTAGTTTGTGTGGATAAATATTTTTATTTTTTATTTTGTCCTGTCTAAATATTGCTTTTCCTTAAAATTTCTCTCCTCAAAACGTTTGTATAAATCATGTTTTCTTAAAAAAAAGGACCCATCCAAATGGGTCAAGAATTTAGTTGGGCTGATTTTGGTTTATTTTAAGCCCAGTAATGGTTTTTGGCCCGTCTGATCTGAGTATAAGTACACCTTCAAGTTTTCTTTTCTCTTATTACTCTTCAAACCCAAACCCCTTAATCTTCTCAGCCGAAATCATATCACCAGGTCCTCGTTGCCGAAATCGAATTCTCTCTCACTAATCACATTTTAAAGTGTTCGTTGTTGACTAGCAGGTACTGGACGAGATCAAACGAGTCTTATATGCTACTGTGGACAATCTTAGTGGTCTCATGAACTGATTTCATGGGTGACCATAATTAGAAATTGGATTTATGAGCCATTAGGGTTTTGAAGGGAATATTGGTTTTATTTAGCGTTTTCGGCTGATGCCTTTGAACAAGATGTTTGTTTAATGGTGGTTTGTGTGGGGATCTCGGTGATTGAAGATGAACGCACGTTTCCCAATGTGGAAACCCAAGAGTTTTATGTTCACAGCTGTCAAAGAAGTTCTCGGTTGACTTTGGTTGACCAGGAACCCTTTATTTGACAGAAAACAATGTTCTCGGTCAAGTCTTGACAGAAAACATTTGTTCTCGGTTAAATACTGACCGAGAACCTCTGTTCTCGGCCAATTTTCATTAATCGCTACTGACCGAAAACCATGTGGTGACCGAGAACGCGCTTGTTGACCGAGATCCCATTTGGGCCTAACCCTCACTGTTAAGGCCCAAACCTATTCCAGGCTGTGAACTTGGGCTGTCAAGTACTTTCTTTTGGTTCCTATAGGAGATTTGGGGCCATATACTGATCTGGGCCCAAAAGAAAACTCTCATATAAATTGTTAACCACTATTAATCAAATCTAGTTGACGTCTAACTTGATATGTTTGGTGCAGATATGGCTGATCAATATCCGTTAAAGTTTGTAGATACTCATAATATAGCTGGTCACATGTATGATCCACCATTGGCTCACAAGGAGTTCAAGTCGATGATTGTTGGACTGAATACTTGCAGGATCTCTCATGCTCTTCGGGAGAATCCTGTCATTTGCAAGAAGATGGTAACTGATTTCTGGAAGAATGCAAAGATCAATTCTCAAGGGGCAGATGGAATTATTTCAATCGACTCCAAAATACAGATGAAGCCGGTTACTGTTACTGAATCCATTGTCAGAGAGTTACTTTTGTTTGGGGATCAACCCGACTACCCAACAGAGTACTCTACAGCCGAAGTTACCGAAGTAATTACAAGAATGGGGTATGAAGGCACTTATCCACCGGCAATCAAGAAACTGTTTCACCCTTACTGGAGATACCTATTGCACACGTTCTTCACATGCATCTCAGGAAGAAAGCGGGGTTCAAATGAAATCAGTCACACCCAAATGTCTGCCATTGCTGCTCTAATCATGGGTTGGAATTAAAACTATTCCAAGTTCGTCTTCAATGAAATGATGAGAAATCTAAGGGAAAAGAAGAATGAGATGTTTTTTATGTACCCAAGGTTTTTACAGATGATTTTTGACTCTCATTACACTGACTTGGTTAAAACTGTTGAGACTTTGGATATGAAATCTATGGGACCCAATTCCTTTGGGTTAATGAAGCAGTCAAGAAAAGGAGCCAAAGTGGTTTATAGAGGATTAAAACCCCTGGAAAAATTCGGTCATTTTGCTAAGACCGAAGCTGAGCCTGTCATAGCTCAGGTTGCTGACGAACATGTGGTACCCGCTCAACCACGTGCTGATACATTTGAGATCTCCGATGATGAAGAAGATGAATAAGAGCACTGTCAGCCAAGTACTCTTACAGATGATGAAAGATTAAAAGCCCTCGAAGCGGCTAAAGTCCTATTTCAGTCAACTGCTCGGAAGCCTCCTCTGACAGTTACTAAAAACACTGAGGAAGACTATGTTGAATAGCCAACTGCTGATCTTATCCATCGCAAGCGAAAAAGGGATGATTCGAGATCGAGCGAGTTGGTCAGTGAAGTCGAAACAACCGAAGCTACACCAACACCAACACTTGCACCAGCACCAGAATCAACCACCAGCCCTCAAAAAAACACCGATCAACCAGAATCGCATGCTCCAGAATCGCAAACTGAACCAGTTGCATCTACTACTGAGCCAACATTTATGGAGTTATTGTCCAGTGATTTCGGTGATGATTTTGATATTGAAATAGAGATTCCACACACTGATACTACAGATATTCCCTCTGGGTCATCCGGTCAATTTGATCAAGGTGTGTTTCTGAAAAGGTTGCTCAAATTCTTGCTATGCAAGAAAACTATCTTCAGAACAAGGGAAAAGGAGTGTTCTCGAGAATGCTCTTGTAGATGTCCAGGCGCTACAACGTCGAGTCTTTGAACTCGAACAGGATTTAGTGATTAAAGACGTCCGTATCCAGGAACTTGAGGCTAGCAACTCGGATAAAGACTCCAAGATTAAAGAGCTGCAGTCCGGAATGGGAGGCTTGACAGCTATGTATCTCGATCTCCAACAAAAGCTAGTTCAGAAATTTGGAGATGAGTTCAAATGTAATGAAGATATGGCATATCAAACTCCCACTACTGATCAAAACAAAGATTCTGATGTTCATCCAGATGATAACACTGGTGTCAGTCGAAAAGAAGAATCAGAGTCTCTAAACCAGTACTTGAATGCACCATCTATTACAAAAGAAAAATCTGACAGAATTAAGAAGAAACTACTTGAAAAGGGAAAGAAGAAATTGCTGGTAATGAAGAACTCATATCAGAATGTTGTGTCTTCGGATCACCCAGAGAGATATGTTGTTACGCTTCAAAAGGGATTTTCTGATAAATATGGTGATCGATCTGGAGTCTTATTCTGGGGTTTGATGCAGATAAGAACATGTGGTGGGTTAAGAGAAATTCAGGGACAATGGAGTATTATAAAAAGATAAAGGACTTTGGTTATTGGACTAAGGTTGATTTGAGTGACTTAATTAATGCTCCATTTACCAATCCAACAAATGAAAAAAGAGGAACAGATTTTTTCAATTTTCTGAAGCGTCAGGTTGATAGAGGTTTTCCGCAAATGACTACTGCCGATTCCTTCCTGAAGAAAGCCAAAGGAGTCTGGGATCCAAGAACTGGGAATACTATGGTAAATGTGATGTGGCCTCCCACAAAGAAAGCTACTTACATTCCAATACCAGGTGTCATTCCTGATGGTACATTGGATAACATGAGATTCTGGTTCTACGATTCTTTTACTGCCACAGCTGTTGTCAAACTACAAAAGGGGAAAGGTCAATATCTCTTTTCTGACCCTAAGATTTGTTGAAATTTCATGAGAAGGATATCAAGACACTCAGCACGCATCATATTGTTGTTGATGGTATTTTTGAAATAGCCGCCAAAGAATACACAAGCATGGTGGCAACTATCATCAATAACAAGTTTTGGGCTGGAGGATTGAAGGATGCGGATATTGATTACATGGAGGAAGAGTAAAGATAAAGCTACAAACCAAGGGGACATTGTTGGGCCTAGTTTTGTGGTTTGAGCTTGTTTGTACTTAGTTCTAGATATTGGGTTTGGGTTTTTGGGTGCATATGTAAACCGAGAACACTCATGTGTTCTCGGTGGGCTTTTGGTGTTTGGGACGGCCTATTGGTTGTTATCCCTATATATAGAGATGTGATGTATAGGGTTAAAGGTTGTTGATTCCAAGTATTATTGTAAGTGCTTAAGCACCTGACGTATTCAATAATATACGTGTGTTTGAAGCAATTCCGAGTTACCTTTTACTGTTCTTATTCTTATTCTTGAATCACCGAGTGTTAATATTCTGCACCAATACTCGTTTGGTTGATATCATATTGTAGTGATCCAGATTCGAGACTTACAGTGTGCTACGTGGTGCTGGACTTCATTGGGCCCAGTACATGTAAACAACTGTATCTGCGTAACTTGTAACGAAAATAACAAGAAAAACCTGAAATATACAGTAATTTGGAATAAATCATTTTTTTTAAACCAACCCGTTTTGAACCCAAACCCATTCTGATTCGACAACGTTCTGGCATGGCCCCTTTCTACTAGAACCCGAACCAAATTAACCATTTTTGTATCGACTCATTCCGACCCTAATGTACTTTTACAAATGACCCAAGCTCGCCTGACTCGACCTATTACCCGGTTCTAAATGGTAAGCGCGTAACATGTTAACTTTTTAAAACTAAAAAAACTATAGCAATATCATAATCAAATTAAAGAGAATAAAATGCTCGTTTTTATGATTTATTTTTGTTAAAGAATATTAACGTGTGAAAAAATTATGACCGTTAAAAAAGTCGTGGGGTAGTTGGTTTTGAATTAGGGGCCATATGTAACTATTATTAAACGTTAAAAAAAGGTAGTGAAGTTGAGGGACTGAAGTTTTACATATATTTTGAAAGAATGAAAGTTACGTAGCATACTTGTGAGTAAAGACCTTACGACCCCTAATTTCTAAATTTTTGGTGCATTATATGTTGTATATAAAGCAATAGGATTGGTACCTCTTAAAATTTAAGTGATTCCTAACTCATGCTTTATATATAGTATAGATATACCTTGTCTTATTATAAAACTTTATATTTTGGTTTCTTGAAGTTGATTATGGATGGTCAACCAACCATATATGCATTTAACAACATACTTTTTATTCAAAAGGTACATATTATAAGTTTTGAATGAATTATTAGAAACTATTATGCAAGAGATTGGTATCGTACCGTACTAAAAATCCCGATCTCGAAAATCATAAATATTTGGTACGGGTACCGGTATCAAAATGTTTGGTTCGGTATCTGTATTTAAGGTAAACTTATGGAAATACTTGTACCGTACTAGTACCGAAAACTCAAAACGTTGATATCGAATCGATACCAACCGTACCAAATCGATACTAATATCGAATTTCGAAAACTCAAAACGTTGATATCGAATCGATACCAACCGTACCAAATCGATACTAATATCGAATTTGTTTATCCTTAGAAACTGTATATTATTCATTTCATTTACTCAAAATGGATTTTATTATGATTAATTTAGTTTTAATTTAACTAAGAAAATTGTTTTACATTAGTTTCCATCACAAAAAATAAAAATGTATGTTTGTAAAATTTTCAGTTAATTGATTTCTCAAATTTAAATTGCTCAATCACAATTTAAAATTTGATTAATAATGGGTCAAAATTATTACTATCTTTTCAAAAAAACTTTCTCTCATTAAATGATTGCTAATTCAATAATGTTATAAATACCACAATATTATTGGTAAATTTATATTGGATTGAATTCTTGGCCGTTATCAATAATGAGATTGGTACTGTACCGCACTGAAAATCCCGATCTTGAAAATCATAAACATTTGGTACTAGTACTGGTACCGAAATGTTCGGTTCGGTATCGGTATTTAAGGTAAAATTATGAAAATACATGTACCGTACCGGTACCGAAAACTCAAAACGTTGATACTGATTCGATACCGAGATACTAAATCGATACTAATACCGAATTTGCTTATCCTTAGAAACTGTATATTGTTCATTTCATTTACTCAAAATGGATTTTATTTTGATTGATTTAGTTTGAGTTAAACTAAGGAAATTGTTTTACATTAGTTTCCATCACCAAAAACAAAAATGTATATTTGTAAAATTTTCAGTTAATTGATTTCTCAAATTTAAATTACTCAATCACGATTTAAAAATTAATTGATAACGGGTCAGAATTATTACTATGTTTCCGGAAAAAAAACATTATCTCACTAAATGACTGCTAATTCAATAATGTTATAAACACCACAAGATTATTGGTAAATTTATATTGGACTGAATTCTCAACTCCCTTTGGTAAATCAATTTCTTAGAATCCTAAAATCCAAGTAAGTTTTTATGTTTTCCTACATTGATTATTATACTTAGATTTTATTAAATACCAAAGGTAATTCTTTTATCAGTAACTCTAAGTGTATGTTTGGTATGAGGTAATGGAATAAATGAGAAAATGAAATGAACGTGGTAATTAAATACACAAAGGAATGAAATGGATTATTAATATTTCATTGTCATGTTCGGTTACCATGTAGGAATAAAATGATTCTACACTTTTTTATTATTTATTATTATTATTATTATTATTATTCAACAACAAAAGCGAATATTATTATTATTAAATAATAATAACAATAATAATAGTTAAATAATAATAATAATAGAATATTCATAATAACTAGTTTTTAAGACTCGCGCCTTACACCGAGATTATTTAACCAAACAAACATACTCATAAAAATGTTGAATCATACATGTATGCTGTGAACTGTTAACTTCTCAAATTTAAATATACTAATAATTCTTATATAATAATAGTTATATTATAATATGCAAAATAATAATAATAATAATATAGTATAATGATATTGATAATATACGGTAATTATAATCTAAATAATAATTCTAATACAATATTGATAAAATAACAATAATAGAGATTATTATTATTATTATTATTATTATTATTATTATTATTATTATTATTATTATTATTATTATCGAGTTCATTCCATTCCTTGAAGAAATGAGGAAAAAAACACCCTTCTTAAAGGAATGAAAATCCTATAAATGAAAGGAATTTCATTTTTTAAGGAATAACCCATTCTATTAACACATGATAACCAAACATGTTTTAATTTATTCTTTTGAAATGATTCATTTCAATTCACATGTTATTCCATCAAACCAAACACTACCTAATAGTCTAATACACAGGGTAATTGAGCTAAAATTTTGATTAGTTGACAGACCTTAATGCTAACAAAAAACATATTATAAGATCAAAGCTAGCGTTCTTAAATTATGGAGAAAACCTAACAACAATATCCCTAACAAAATTTGGTGAATTGAAATGATTATAATGGATGAGGAGGTGTATATTCAACGTTATTATTATTACTATTATTATTATATCATCATTATTATTATTATTTTATTAATAATACTCGGCAATCACATCTATCTTCAACTTTTAGGGAACGAAGATGCAAGATGGCGTGTTCAAAACTTATTTTCTTCAACTGTTTGTAGCTTTTTTGATGGACTTCTGCACGTCGCGTTTATGACTAAGAGTTTATTAAGAAGTGGAGATAAATAAACAGGTTTTTTGTTTGGTGTTCAGATTCGGTTTCGTTTCGTCTTTGACTCGTCGGAAGTGACGAATCCTGCCGGAAAATCTTGGGTTAAAGTGTCAAGGTCAAGAGGGCTTCCAAAAAACGAGATGGTGTGTCGAAAAGACTGCAGCTCAGCTTTTATACCCGATTTTTCTTAGCAATAAAGATGAAACCGTTCGGAACCGCCGGAACAGAACGGTGATTCCGGTAAGCAATGTTGGCGGCAACTGATTGAAACAACTCAACAAGAACAAGTATTGAGTTGATTTGATTAAAGAAGAGAGAGAAAAAAAATTAAAATAAAAGGATAGCTAGGTAATTTAGTATGAAAATAGGAAATATGTAATTTGATTTTAAAGTTTGAGGAAATATGTAATTAGTAGGCATAGGAAGGGGATATTTGTAAATTTTCCTATATTTAAAACCCAAAATTGTTTATCGTGACTTTTTATTATTGATATTTATAATGTTTTATACTTATAAAATTAAAATTGTTAAACCCGTGTTGTACACGGGTACCTAACCTAGTTAAAAATAACCATAACATTAATATGTTCGGCCTAATAACTTAATAAAACTAGAAAAATATTATAATTGATGATATATTAATTTCATAAAGCTAGACTAAATTATAATGGGTCTAACGAACATAAACAAACGTAAGCAAATGGTTTAACGTTTGCTTCGTTAACATGCCTAGATATCTCTACGTTGTGTTCTCTCAACTCATTTTATGCAATGACTGCAATTAAAAATAATGCGTCTCTCGAGTTCAGTACAGATTGGTTTTATCCTATGAAAGCTTCTTTTAAACAGGCCCGTATCAAAAAGAATAATATTTCAACTTTAATTACCAAAAGCAATGGTCAGCAAGGCTCGTCACCTAAACCGTCTTATGGGCACAAGGATGAAGATGATGCCGAAGAAGTTGATTACCTGATTCTCGATCACATTCAACCGATTCAACCGGTATGACCAGTAGATCGGTAAAACGATCGGTCCACCTATAAAAACTTTGCTCATATATGTTGCTGTTAGTTGTGTTCATATGTTCATACACCCATGTGTTGTGTTAATAAAAACTAAATGCCAACAATTAGAAACTACAAACATATAATTAACTGTGCTGCATAAGGTAGTTTGCGCCTCATGCTCATTTTTAAGTTTATTACCGGAACATCATCTCTTAAATTATATTTTGAGCATACCTTTAGCATGCATACTGTTTATTTCATATAAAGTTTATTGCAAGCCGGATATAATTTCCTCCCCCTTAGTCCCCATAATTGCTTTTTGAGCAAACTACCTTTTAATCAAGTTTTGAAATTGGGTTACACAAAGTAACAACTTATATTTTTATTCATATATAGCCGGTAGTGTACTGAATTTTGTTAGGATATATTCCTTAACTTTCAACTTATTTTTTTTTTATTAACATATATTCATAAACATGTATTTTAGAGATTTCTACCCAAGAATATGAGCTACAATCCACCACAACCTGCATCTAATATGAGCTATAGAAAGATAAGACTTTATGTTAATCATAATAAACACATTGTTTGATATTAGCAATTTAGGAGGCTTGTCAACCTAAGCATGTAGCGAGCCTAAGCTTAGACCTGCATAAATTGTTTTGACTGACGGACTAAACTCATTATAAAACCTCAATTGGTTTGGTTGACTAAATAAAGTCAAGTTGTGGTATTAGCGACGAGATCCTCATTGCATCACGCCCGCACCGCAAACCGACCGCATCCTCATTACGTCCCAGCCGTAACGCGCGGACACACATACTAGTATACACTAATATATTAATGATACAGACCTTATTTTCAATAATCCCAAACTTGGACTTCACCAATAATATCCAATAAAAGTATGCCTAGATTAAAGTTGCTTTCACTTTGTATCTTGAATTAGTGTGTACACCTTGAATAGACCAGCAGTACACTTTGTCAATTGATGCTCAACTACTAAAGAAAACTATTGTGACCATGTTCATATTCATTTTAAATAATATCTAATATCTAATAGTGTACAATGTTTACACTCGTAAAAGAGTGTACAATGCATCTTCATTTTTAAATAATTCAACTACTAAAGAAAACTATTGTGACCTATAAAAGACATTGTTTACACTCATAAAAGAGTGTACAATGCATCTTCAGTTTATTATCTATTTAAATAATATCAAATAGCGTACGAGTTAATTATCATCATCGACTTGTTTCTACCACTCTGTCATTCAACTTGATTGGTTCCAAAGTAACTACGTCATCTACACATGGGGATAATATAAGACATTAGACACCATAATCTTGCACATGGAATTTATACACATATCGGATAAACCACGAGTGAATCCGCTTGAAAGTGCACCCAAATCAAATATATCATGCGCATGTTTAATAGCAGAAACGGTGTCCAGACTCACAGCACTAGTAATGGTGATGGTAAAAACAAAATGAACACAAAGGTGGTGATCCTTTCTTTTGACTTATCCCAGCCTATTTTTAAACCTAATCCCGTTCACATATTGTCGTTTGCAGCATTCATACACGCCTGCAAAAACAAACATGCAGAAAACATGTAAAATATTCATATATAAAATTTCTTTTATCTACATTTTTTTAACCAAGCACCTATCTAAACATCATCTATATAACTTGATATTTACTTGCATCAACAATCGTAAATACTTGTTTCCTAGATTAACACATGGATTACATTTGAGATTAAATTTGTCAAGACAATTAAAGGAGCCGTTGTATGCATATACATCTAACAAAAATCAAGATTCAGGTCAGGTCATAAGTGCATCATAGAATTTGAATGCCGTTAGACTAACTTAACATGACAATTTAACTACTATTAAAAAGCATACAGTAAAAGGCATAATATGTATGCTCATTTGACTTTATCAAAACTAAATACTAGTTACTATTTCAAAAACAAAATAAATATGAAAATTTACAGGTTCAGATTGTGTAAATACCTGATCGCTTTCACAAATTCGGTCGTGTGCTGCATTCAAACACGCCTGCAAAAACAAACATGCAAAAAACACGTAAAATATTCATATATGTGTAAACCTAGGGATTGCATTGATGAACTCATGAGGACAAAACCTCACATTAGTTAGTGATAGACAAAAGGTTAGACCAACCTCAATAACTGTTGTACAATTTGAAAGGACAATAAAGGAGCTGAAAAAAATGAATCTTGATGCACATTTGTGGCTATCAAAGATCCAACCTATACACTAGTCAAGATCTCACTTTTCAGGTATTTAGTGTTTGTCTACTATATTAATTTTCTGTATCCCATGTAATGAAAATGCATTTAATGTAAACAGGTAGGGCACACTCAAATGTGCTCTTAAGTAATATGCATTTATGTGGATTACCAACCTTGACTTGCTGATTACTTGTTACCAATGCATTACGAGAAAGACTCCTTATAATTCTCGTGCGGTATTGGCTGCAGCGTATTATACGTGACGCTAGCTTCTGAATTGTATCACATGCTCCCCACTTCACACGCACATCAGGATCATCGACTGATGCTATAATCCAAAGCATCACTCGATCCACGTGTTTTTGTGGCATCTCCTACAAAAAAATCAATTGAAGATCAGAGAATGAAAAAAACATTAGTCTAATAAAAGAAAAAAAAAGAAAAAGAAAATTACAAGTGGGAATTTGTGCGACAGCTGACCGACAGCCGTTATAGCAGAACGACGCCTCAACCAATGTTGAGACGGTCTTATGAAGTTATCAATTAAATCTCCAAAGCGGCTTACAACCTCACTAGCACCAAACAGATATATGATGTTTCCACAAGCCAAACACCCAAAGTTGAAGATAGGTTGCACAACATTTGCTCGGGGTTCTTCTTGTGACATAAGTAGCATGGTTATAGTAAACAGCTTGCTCACGTAATTACCCATTATCCGCGCTTTAGAAGAGATCGGCACTGATGGCAGCATGTGGAGCATAAGACCTATAGCATGCCTGTTTGTATCAAACTCATACATATTTGGCTGCCCTAGATCTACTAGGCATGCTATTACGGTGTCTAAATCTGACTCCCGAGTTAATAGATGTGGTCTGATTTGATAAGTCAGCCTGAGGAGAAAATCTCCAGCCACACGCCCGTGTTGCCGTGCAAACACACTTAATGCATTGAAAATCACTACCACATGCTCCTGAATCAGAAATTTGTTTGCATCTGACAACCAACACCATAGTCGTATCATTGCGTGCATTGCTAGAGACATAAAAGCGGTTTCATCAGGCTGTATAAGGGTTACAACTTTATCAACTACGTGTCTAAGCTTCCCCGTTCGATCCATTTCAAGCATATTACTCATAAAACGTGGGGCAGATGTTATCAGTAAGAGAGCAAGTCTCTGCTGATTTTTTGACCGGCCATCAAGACACTGCATAACAAACGGGATAAGCTCATCCCAAGATCCCGTCACCGAACCGTGGAATGAAAGTATATCAGAAACAACCCTGGACATACTAACCAAGGTGCCATAAGGTTGGTTGTCTTCTACTGTTGAAAGGCAAGTTAAGATGCCACCTTTGATTGAATGCTTAGTAAGCGTGGAAATCGAACCCCATTCTTCGCGAGTTAAAAATTGGCCTAACAGAGTAAATGCAGCCATTTCATGTTCTTTGCTATCTGCCATCAGCAGAGTGAGCATGTGAAACAACCTGTCGCGATCATAACTCATGCAACGAGTCCATATCTGCATAGAATGATCCTGGACCTCTTCACTAAGATCTACCATATCCGTGACTAACTGTTGCAACGGTACTGGATTAACAATGTATCGTAATATAGCTTCTAACTCTTCTTGCACTTGAGGATGAGCCATGGTCAACTGAGGAAAAAAACCACTACAAGTTAATGCTTTACCATTATCAAGAAATAATAACAATGACAGTAATACTAATAATAAAACAAACAAACGATCATAAACCGAAAGTGGAGACCGATTTATTAATCAATGTGATCAATGAAAGCTTGTAAACGAATTGATCAAACACGAACAGGGGCATGTTCGTGTTCTTTCATTATACTCAAAACAAACACCGGAACACGAACACTTAATCGAACAAATATTTATGTTCATGTTCGTTTACTAAAAAAATGAACATTTGTGTTCGTTTGTTTAAAATCTAAACAAACATAGCCGAACAAAGATAAACGAACATATACGAACAATACAAATAAACACAAACATAAACGAACATTAATGAAAACACTTTAACGAACACAAATTAAAAAAATATAAAACCTTCAAGTAGATGGCTCTTCTAGATAATATTTAATACATAAATAAGCATACATAAACGAACATAAATAAACGAACCTTCATGAACATAAATGAACGAACGGAACATGTGGTCATGTTCGTTAGGGGTGCAAATGAGCCGAGCTACTTGAGATCGGTTCGTTGAAAAGCTCGATCGAGCCGAGCTTAATCGAGCCCGAGCCCGAGCTCGAGCCTAAAATTAAGCTCGTTTAATAAACGAGCCCAAGCTTCACTTATCAAGCTCGAGCCGGCTCGCGAGCCTAAAAGAACTTGTAATTTATATAATTTTTTAAAATATATATTTAAGAATTATTAATTAATATATAAATATATATATATATATATATATATATGATATGAAAAAATAAATAAAAATAACTAAATAATATATGTTATTTTATACATAAAATATTATAATAGAAAAAATATTTAAAAATATTTATAATCATATAACAATTAATTGATAAATAGTAAACTAGCCGAGCTCGAGCCTAGTCGAGTTTGGGCTCGGCTCGTTTGCACCTCTAATGTTCTTTCATTTATTAAATAAACGAACTTTCCGCCGAACGGTTCATGAACAGTTCCCCGAACGTTCGGTTCGTTTACAACAGGCCTAAATAATCGGTTTCAAACCGGTTCGGCTCCGGTTCGATTTTTCGGTTCGTTTAACCGGTTCTTTTGCCCTCCTCTAATTAGGGGTGCAAACGAGCCGAGTGGCTCGCGAGCTACTTGGAATCGGCTCGTTGGAAAGCTTGATCGAGCCTAGCTAAATAGAGCCCGAGCCCGAGCCTAAAAGCAAGCTCGTTTAATAAGCGAGCAACGGCAGGCGGCTGGTTGTGTCGTTGCCGGAGATGCAAAGTTACTAGGGTTTCAGTCATTTGGTCTACAACATTGTGTTTTCGGTTGATGATGATACAGGGTTTATTGGGGTTTTATATTTTTTATGTTTTCATTTTGTTTTCAAAATAGTCTTTTAAATTTGTCTGATGATGAAATAGATTTGATGGGTCGTTTTGGGGTCAACCCGAAATTTTAGAGTGTGTGTCACGAAAGATTATGGGTTGGGTTCAGGAACACCCACTCTGGGGCGGACCTAAATATATTAATAGACTAGGTTATTAACCCGTCTACAACACGGGTAGAAATATTGAAATTTTTGAATAACTTTAAGTATTTTGAAACGATTATTATACGTACAATCATTTTTATTTAAGGCATGAATATTGAAAAATTATGAAATTAGTTTATAATTAGGATAGTATAAAAAAATTAAAAAGTTTATCAACCTCAATTATGAAATGGTCAAATTAATTAAATATCGGTTTTTCAAATAACTAGTGAAATGCAAAACAACCCCGTCAAAGTAAAACTGCATAATAACTTTATATAATAATCAATTAAATTACATGAATTGTGAAAAATACATGAATAATAACAATAATATACATCAATATTAAACAAAAAAGTAATAATAAGACATCTTATCAACAAATCCTTAATTTTCGTGAAATAAACTGTGTCAAGTTGGGGACAATAACCTAAAATGATAAAATTAAATATTAATATTCATATTAATATCACATAATAAATAAATTACAAATTGTGTAAGATTTGAATTATGTGAACACATGTAAAATTGCTTTTCTAATTTATAACCGGAAAATTTGAATCTCGTTACCGGAAATACGATATAACCTTACCTGAAAACATAGAACAAAATCGGCCGTTAGTGTATAAAATATAACCTTACCAGAAAATGATTATACCTCGTTGAAGAGGTAGGTCCCAGCAGAGCCCAGTTTGGACCGGCAAGACTCACCTTAAAGAGGGACGTCTGCGCAAAGACTCACCTTAAAGAGGGACGTATGCGCAAAGACTCACCTTAAAGAGGGACGTTTGCGCAGAGACCAACTGGATCTGCAAGACCACCATGCTCAGAGAAGACCTTACGTGCAGTACGTCAGCTGTTCCCGCCATGTCTTATCTTCTCTAGCAATCTCTTAATATTCACATATTCAGAGCAATCTAGTCTGATTCTCACGCCGGAGGGTGGTCACAAGGAGGAACCCCCCCTTCTCAGTGACGAGCTTACGGTGTCTGTTTTGCAGGTCACCTGAAGAACAATCTACTCTGCCGGACCTAATCCTTATGGGAAACATCTATTTAACCCCCAGATTATCCGTAGTCTGCCCGGGGTCACTTAGTGTTTCTTCAACATTAAATCACTCGCAAGTGATAATCCTGACACCGTCACTGTCATTAACCGCCCCTAAACCCTAGATCTAACACCGATAGTTAAACTTCCCAAACCGCTAACAAATTTTAACCACGAGCATAATGTGACGCTACGCGTCGCCTACCAAGGCCTTCCCGGCGCGTAGGAAAGCCTACCCTAACTGTGAACCTATCCCTTACAATCAATCCGAAGACGCGTTTCGCTCGGTCGAGCTTCACCCCACCGACCGCGCAATTCTCCCCATCGAAAACTCCCTCGCGGGGAGCGTCCACCGCACCTACGACCTCCTCCACTGCCACCGCCTCCACATCGTCCGCGAACTCCACCTCACCTTCAACCACTGCCTCCTGGCCCTACCAGGCGTCCGTACACACCACATCCACCGCGTCATCAGTCATCCACAAGCCTTAGCTCAAAATGCGAACACACTCTCACTAACATCATCTCACGCGCCTCACGCGCCGCCGTCGGAGACACCGCCGGAGCTGCACAACACCTCGCCGCGAACAACCTCCGTGACACCGCGGCAATTGCGTCGTCACACGCCGCCGAGATCTATAACCTGAACATCCTAGCAGATCGAATTGAGGATGATTCGAACAATGTGACGCGGTTCGTAATATTATCTCGTGAACCGGTGATTCCGATCACCGGTAACCGGTTTAAGACTAGTATTGTGTTCGGTGAATCTAAAGGAACTAATAATAATAATAATAATAATAAAAATAATAATAATAATAATAATAATGTGTTGTATAAAACAAGTATTGTGTTCGCTAGTCAATCTAAATAAACTAATAATGATGATGATGATGATGATGATGATGATAACAATGTGTTGTATAAGGTGTTAGCTGCATTTGCGTTTAGGAATATTAAAGTGACGAAGATAGAGAGTAGACCGAACCTGAATCGGCCGGTTGGAAGGAAGAAGCGGTTTGAGTATGTTTACTTTGTGGATTTTGAAGCTTCAATGGCGGATGTTAGAGCTCAGAACGCCATGAATGAGGTGGAAGAGTTCACGTCGTTTGTGAGGGTGTTAGGTTGTTACCCCATGGATATTGTTAACGGTTACTGAGGGTAATTACGTCATTAACAATAAGTTATTAAATATATATATTATAAACCAGATGTTTTTGTTTTTGTGAATACCAAGCTTATTTTGGTACCCAAACCCAAAATCAACCCATCTTCCAAACTATTTTTTTAATGTGTGTTTTTTTTTAATAATTTATGAGTTTTTTTAATAATACGTTTTTTGAATATATTTATAAAAAAATAAAAAAAAATCCGCCGGAGCCCCTCCACACCAGGGCCAGGGGCTTCAACGGGGGCTCCAACACCCCCCTTATCCAGTTTCTCTCTCTGCCACACGTCATAATATTATTGGCTGGAGCCCCCACTCGCGCCCCCATTAGAGCCCCCCACACCCCTCAGCCTAAGAAGTTTTTGACTAAGACTAAGGGGTGTGAGGCGCTAACCGGGGCGTTAGAGCCCCTCCGCTCGCGCCCCCAGGCGCTAACACCACACCACCGGGGCGCTAAACGGGGCGTTAACGGGGCGCTAGCGCGAAAAACCAAGCAGGCGTGAGCCTGTTAGCGGGAGAAGAAAGAGAAAAGTTGTCTTGGTTTTCGAAAAAGAGCCGTTGGGCTCTTATTGAATTAAAAAAAAATATTTTTATTAGCTCTTAATATCCTAGGCCAAAAATATTCTATTAATTGATTTTTTTTTTCTTAAATAAATATTAGGCCCGATCTCAAAATATCATTGGTCAGATTTCTTTGACCCGGAAATTTCTAGCCCGATTAGCAAATCTGATTTTTTTTAACCCAAATAAAAAAAACCGAGCGGTTTTGAAAGATCATAAAATCGAAACTTTGGTTTTCAGTTCGATTTTAATCCAAAACCGCACCGAAACCATAATTATTTATTATAGCTTATGACAAATGAATTGCCATTCCATATTTTATAACCTGGATATCTCACCAGATGGGCTATTAATTTGCACTTGATTATTATTATTATTAAGTCCACTCACTCTCAATCAACGGCGGGAAAGATCAACGGCTACATGGAAACCGTAGAGGAGCTTGAGAAACTAATTACACACCGCATGATCATTCAAGACGAAGGCTCTTCTAATTCTAATTCGAACAACGAAGAGACAACAACATTTAGGGTTTATTACTCTAGTTTTATTAACCAAACAGTTACAATGGCTGGAATTGGTGTCGCCATATGCGATTCGAAAGACGAGTTGATTTATGAGTTGAAGAAGCCTCTGGATTTGAGTGAATGTGATATAGTGAGCAGGCGGAGTGTGGAGGAGCGGGTGTTGATCGAGGCTTTGCGTGCCGCGGTTGCGTTGGATCTTAAGCGAATTGTGTTGTATTGTGGTTATTATCCACTGTATCAGTTTGTGAGTTCATTTACCCCATTTTCAATTGATCATCTTACAATGTAGGTGTTAACCGAACCGAAATTGACAGATAACCGAAAGGCGGTTATTGGTTATTTTTTGTACTCTCGAACTAAACCATTCATAATTTCGTATATTTGTAGCTTTTATATCTCCATTTCATGCATTTAAACATTCATTTCACGTATTTATGCATCTAAGTTAAAATTTTAGCCCACATTTGATTTTGGTTATTAACCGAACTGAACTGAAAACCGAATGAGCCGAACTGATTAACCAAAAACCGGTTTGTTAATTCGGTTGAGCCTATTAACCGAACCGAACTGTGCACACCCCTGGTGTTCGGTTCAATTAATAGACTCCACCGAATACGAAGTCATGCGTTAATCTATTTTATTAATCAGTTTGTTTTTGGTTAATCGGTGTGGTTTGTTCAGTTAGTTTGTCGGTTTCGATTCGGTTCGGTTAATTACCAAAACCAAACTTGGGCTACAATTTTTGCTTAGAATTACATGAAATAAAGGTCTAAAATAAAGGGATTTTTACATATATCCCCTTACTAAAACACGAAGAGAAGGTATAAAACATGAAAAGGAGGTATAAAGCTAGAATTGCATGAAACTATGGATGGTTCGGTTAATTTCAATTAACTGAGGGTAAAAAAAACACTAATAACCGACTTTCAAGTAACTCAGTCTTCGATTAATTTGGTTTTTTTTCTTGGTTCGGTTTAGGTTATTGCTCGCCTCTAAATTTACAAGCTGATTTTATTGTTCAATGTATCTCATCTCTGTATCAATTGACTCTTGGGCCAAGGTTGCAACTATAAAATCGGTGTTGGTAATTTCTGGTTAGTGGGCAGTGGCGGCCAAAACAACAAAAGATTATAAACTTTTTGGATCAAGTGAATCTCCTTAGGAAAAGTTTCACTTATTGTGAGCCCTCTTTTATTGCTCGTAAGGATGTCAAATTTGCGTTTAAGCTTGCAAGAGAAGCAATAAGTTCCGAGACAAGCAATGCAGCATCAAGCCAAGAAAAGCTTGAAAATTGTGTAATATGCTTAGATGATAAGTCCATAGACCAATTTTTTGCAGTTGAAGGTTGTACCCATCGATACTGTTACTCTTGCGTGAGGCAACAAGTAGAGGTGAAATTGCTTAATGGCGTGTTACCAAAATGCCCTCATGAAGGTTGCGAGAATGAATTGAGATTTGAAAGTTGTGAAAAGTTCTTGAACCCAAAGTTTATTGAAATGATGAGAGAACGGCTTAAAGAAGATTCAATTCCAGTGACAGAAAAAGTTTACTGCCCTTATCCTAAATGCTCCGCTTTGATGTCAAAAACTGAAGTTCTTAAGCTTCCTGGAATGATTAATGAAGTTGGAGCTGTAACATGTTATAAATGTCATGGTAGTTTTTGCATTAATTGCAGGGTTCCATGGCATAATGATATGAATTGTGCAGAGTATAAAGGAAGAAGCCCAACACTAATTGTGGAAGAATCAAAGCTCAAAAGTCTGGCAGCAAAGAATTTTTGGCGGCAGTGCATAAAATGCCAACATATGATAGAATTAGCAGCCGGTTGCTACCACATGACATGCAGGTACATTTGTTTCACTGGTTAATCTTTAAGAAGATATGTTAAAACTATTACTGCAATGATACTTTCTAAAAACTGTTACATGATGTTGTAAGCATTACAATACAGTCTAGGCATGGCCCTGATCCATCTTGAAACAGAATATTCCTAAAGTTTAATTTTTCTTGTAGTATATATGGTTTTCTAATTCCTTAAATATTTCTTAACATCAGTTAGTGAGTTAATGTGTTGCTGCTGATGAGGACCATAGATGTTATCTCTGAAAAGTTGGCCTGCAAGTGTAATATGGTCTTACCATACCACCATACCTGTAAAATAAATGTAAATTTGTGTATCTTATGCTTTTTGGAAACGAGTTTAAAGTATTTCAAAATTAAAATTGTTTTGTTTGTAAATTAACAATATATTTTACTTCTTTCAGTTTATATCAGACTAATAATTTAGAACTGAATACTCTTTGATAAATAATTTAAAGACCAACAAGTTGAAACCGACACCTCTAATGTACCGAATACGATTCGAATTTCTAGGTAGATTTTGAATTTGGCATTGTAGAGCCATGGATAGCAGCAACATCGTATTGTTACAAGTTTAGGTTTGTTTATTTTGCAGATGTGGATATGAATTCTGCTACACGTGTGGAGCAGAATGGAAGAACAAGAAGGCGACGTGCACTTGTCCTCTTTGGGATGAAGAACACATCATGGATATTGAGGAAGAAGAGGACGAGGATGATGATTTTGAGCATAATTTTGTTCTTCAGAATGATAATTTTGGGCATAATGTTGTTCTTGAGGATGTTTTTGGGCATTATCTTCATCTTGAGGATAATAATTTTGGGGGTGATGTTGCTCGTGAGGATGATGATTTCGGCATAATGTTGTCCATGAGAATGATGTTTTTGAAGATGATGGTTTTGGGCATGATGTAGTCCTTGAGGGTGATGATTTCGAGGATGATAATGTTCACGAGAATGATGATTTTGAGGAAGTTCTTCTTGATGATGATGTTCATGAGAATGATAATTTTGAGGATGAAGTCCTTGAGGATGACGTTCTTGAAGAAGAACATGAACAAGAAGATGGTGGTAATGATTTTGAGGATGACGTATATGATGATTTTGGGAACAATGATGATGCTTATGATGATTATGGGGATGACGTGGATGTTTATGATGATTATGGGGATGGCGAGGATGTTTATGATAATGACTATTATTTCTGAAGACAGGACACAAGAAGATACGACGAATCCCATAGATGTATAAGTTTCAATATTCGATGTTTGTGTCACTTAACGTTTTGAATGGCAATATTTTCCAATGCTTTACCAATTCTCCACTTTTATTTTCAAGGTTAAATATAATTTACAGCAGATTAAGATGGTATAATTTCCAGTAAATCTCCAAGTCGCTTAGTTTTATTACTTAAAATCATAAATAGGCGAATTGTAAGGCTGCAGATGGGCTTACAGTGATTTTTGTATGCCTAGTTGGCTAGCTAGTTAGCAGTAATTGTAATAAAATAAGCCCATATATGATCAATGGGTTATGTTCTGTCAAATTTCCTAGTTTGACCCGCAATCACGACCCATTTAACACAGTTGGACCTTTTTGTGACAAAACAGACACTAGGTGGCGACACAACCCAATAATGTAGGGCTCGCATGGAATCGATTGGTACTAAAGAAATGAATCGAAGTTCCGAGCGCAAACCGTGACAACAATCCAGTTTGTTAGGGGAAGTATACAGGTTATAAAGGCTGGTCATATAGTAATTTCCTATTCTGCATGTATTCAGTTTCTTGCTGAGTTGTTTTACACTGTTTGTTTATGATTTTAATGAAATATTAAGTGTTGCTGGTTAAAAAAAAGCAACCTGAGTACCAATGTTTTAAAAACCAATTATATAATTGTAGAGGGTTGGACTTATTAATGATACAACCGTTTGTATTGGGGCGGTTCAACCAGGTTAACGTTTTCAATTCTATAATTTCATAAAAATACGACTTCTACTAAAAAAATAAAAAGTACGTGAGTTTATAATAAAAAGTACTCCAAAAGTTAATCCATAATAAAAAAAAATAATCC
Source organism: Bidens hawaiensis (assembly GCF_021521415.1). Lineage (NCBI taxonomy): Eukaryota > Viridiplantae > Streptophyta > Magnoliopsida > Asterales > Asteraceae > Bidens > Bidens hawaiensis. The sequence continues at coordinate 110,539 of NW_027492557.1, forward strand.
AAAAGTTGCCAAGTGGCAATATTGAGAGCAAGTCGATTCTATGGTAAATTGATCAAATGCCGCTAGATTAAAACCTTAAATTAGGTTAACTAGTCAACCTGGTTGTACCGCCCAGTACAACTCATTGTACCATTTCTAAATCAAACCCGATATAGTTACAATCCGATTTTATGCTGATATTGGCGGACCATCTCTCAAACAACCGTTTTATTGTATTTTATATATTAAAAAGTAACTTTTGATTGTGAGTGTAAGCTATTATTCGATTTATTGTTTCTTATTGCAAAAAGTATTGGTTTTGTAGATCACTTATCGAGTCTTATTCCTATTGGGAAATGCCATGAGTTACATGTATAGTATCATCTCCTCAAATACACATTACGGTGTTAAATATTGCATATTTGCATTTGTAACTTATAGAAATGATAATTACATGGTTTTTATTAATTGTTTTTGCAAATACACATAGGCTTGTAGGAGGCATGTCAGAAGTGTTTGTCAATTTTTCTTAAATTTTAATAGTCATGGAAAAATACTTAATGTGTAAAATCCTGAATCTTTTGACTATTTCCAAAAACATCCTTAAAAATTAAATTCGAAACGCAATCACGTTTATATATCTAACCTTCATTTGTTTTACATTTCCAAGTCAAAACTTTGAACTTGTAACGTTGCATTCTCAAAATTTTAAAAATATTCAAATTACCCATCATTTACCTACAACAAATTTGAACCATATGTAGTTAATTTGTACCAGACGATCTATTTACCAACTTTTATCTCGTAACAATCAAATTTAAGTTCCACAAAGAATCCGAAGCAATCCTTGATAAAAAAACCAAGAAACTAAATATGATAAACTTTATTATATTTGAAAGTGATTGGTATATACTATCATTACAATTTAACACATATATGTATAGTTTACTAAATTAACCGAAAAAATAAATAGATAGATTTAAATCATATATTTATAAGTTATATGACAATGTATAAAAAAACTAATAGATAAATGGATTTATTTTTAAAAAATGAATTAACTTTTAAGCATATATTTATTATTTAATAATTAAAAAAATTACTTCGTAAATTGAAAGCATATTAGAGTTTTTTTATTTGCATTCTTCAACAATATACATTCAACAATATATATAGTATGATATGTTAATAATAACATTTAATATTATATTCTTTAATATTTAACAAACACGGTTTGTTGTTAATTGGATTTCATCAAGTATGTTGTGAAATCTATTCAAACAATATATAATAGTATAATATGTAAATATTTATTTTTGTAAAAGTGTATAAATATAATATAAATAGAGTTTACAGAAAAATGAATAATTTAAGTATGTTATAGATATAATATAAATGGAGTGTAAAAGGAAAGTGAATAATTATTGTTATAGATACATATATTAGTTTGGAGGGAAAAAATTATGAGAATTAACAACAAACCTACACTTGTCTACAATTATTTTACTTTATTAGAATAGGTAGATGAGACATTTAATTCGCAAATTTAGTTCATCAATACTATAATATATATATAATTATGTTTTGGCTTGGTCTAATACTTTTCTTTTCTATATTTTTTTTTACTAGTATACGTGCACTTTATAAGATTTAAACCCATACTTTTTAAAATAAGATTTAAACCCTCAATCTCTAAAACAAAGGATAAATAGATTATCACCAGACCATGTCCCTTGAGACCCAATAGTGGCCCATCAAAGCATTTCAGTTTAGGTGCTACACTTAAAACGTATACATGTCCTTAATTATCCTATCTTTTATTAAAAAAACTTGTAAATTTATTTAATATTATATTAACGGATAGTATAAAGTCTACATATATCGAACTGATTACAATTATTTTTATTATAGTTTATAAACACTAGGTATGATTGCTATTAATCAAACACGAACATTATAGGATTATAGACATGGTATTTTTGAAAAAAAAAAGAAAGAAAGGAAAGTGACCAACTTTTGTTTATAGGTTATAAAAACTTGGTTTGATCACGATGAATTAAATATTCGAAATCCTCCTTTTTTATTATTTAAGAAATATTCAAATATTAATGCAGTTTTCTTTAAATCAACATATACTATAAAGTTTACATTTTCCGAACGGATCACAACTTCCTATTTATAGTTTATCAAAACTACAGGAACACAATTACACAGTATAGATAAAAAAAAGAGCAAAACATGGCTGGAAGCTTTTTTGTTTATTATGAAAACTGCCTATGAAGCAAACAAGTACAGACGCTTAAATAGTAGAAATAACAAACGAGCAAATCATACGACACGAACATCATCTAACAAACTAGATGATTCGATTTATTCAAAAGAACTAAAAAGTTGAACAACACCTGCATGCAGAAGCTTCCAAAGCCGTTCAAGATCACACGCATCTCACATGATCAAGAATTTGAATTATCCTTGAAGAGGTATGTACCCGCCTCAACCTCCACCGGAGCGGGTCAACCCACAAGATAAACACGGGTGAAATCAAGATAAAGGCCCAAAGACAAAGCCTATGCGCATGGCGCATAGCATAGATGCTCACGCATAACATATGTCAGCGCATCACATAAACTGCGCGTGGCACATAGCATAGATGCTCACGCATCACATATGCTCACGCATCACATATGCTCACGCTTCACATGCTCACGCGCATCAAATCTGCGGGTGGCGCATATTACATGCTCGTGCATATCATATCTACGCGTGGCGCATATTACATGCTTGTACATATTAAGCGCATGAAATATCTGCGTGTGAGAATAAAGAGAAGACTTTGCGCGCCCTCAGGGCAAGCGCATGCGATCAACCTTGTCCTTATCCAAAACAGGATTTAGGGCAACCTTGATTGTACACGTGAGACAACCTTCCAGAAGATATCCTTTTAAGGAATAAGAAAATGCTGATGTTGACAGCATATTAATGAAAGGTGGACAACTCAGCATGACCTAAGTGCTACCACACAGTTATAGCCAATGAGAGAGCACCAGGTGTCCAAAAAGGACACGTGGCGCCGATCAATTGGAGAAGGCCAACAAGGCTGTGTTCAATCAGTGGAAACCCTAGCACTATAAATACTCCACTGCCTCCATCATCATGAGACATCAGATATTCTACACACATTCACATTCAGATACAAAGCAGTTACACTTACAGAGTAACTTACACACTCATCTAGAGAGTATTCAGCTATTAAGCAATACTCTCCAGAATTACTCTCACAATATTATTATCTTCTCCTAAAGAATACTTATTCTCACGCCGGAGGGTTACCCCAAAGAGGACCCCTCTGTCCCTTTCTGAGGGGTAAGTAACGGCGTTGTTCGTTTTGTAGGTGGAAGAACACGGATTCAGGAGGAACCATCGGTGAAACAGTGTAATCACACCCGAGGAAAGTAGATTTACTACCAGTGAGTAGATCCACGTTTCTTCATTGGCGCCATCCACTGTTACAAACGGCAACCAGATCATCAGATCTATATATAAAAAAAAATTCTTTCACCATGGTTTCCGGCGTTCGTAACGTTGATCAAGCTCTGGAGGATATTGAACGTGAGGGTGTTGGTGAGGGATCACAATTTCTGAGGGTGCCGCGTGAATCTACGCGTACCACCAGTAACCGTCCCTTCGTCACAACCCCTCACGGCCAGACTGAAACTCCTCCAGACGATCTCACGTTACAAAATCTGGCCGGCGCGAAACAGAAAGGACCAATGGGTCCAGAGGACGAAACAAACGATCCGAATGAATGGCTCATAAACGAGCAGCGGCGTCTCATGGAAAAGTACGCCGAAATGGTCAAGCAGAAAAAACTAGTCGACCAAACACAGAGGCAAGCGTTCGATAAGCAGAATGCTCATGGGACAAAAAGGCCGCTCGCGCCGGAAGAAGGACATTCTGTTCACACCGCACACACTGAGTTCAGTGATGAAGAGGTGCATAGCATGAGGAAGACGCGAGACACTCATGCAGGAGGCTCACAACTCCGCGCGCCTGTGAACGCGGCGCCTGGAGCCAGAGCCGATCTGGATTTACAGATGCCGTATAGCCCGCCAGTGAGGGGGCAAGTGGACGTGACCACGCCGTACAGGCCGGCCATCTTAGTGAAACACTCAAAATTCACAGAGCGCATCGCTAAGGCCCCCATCCAGCACAAAACCAAGATGCCAAGTGGTCTGGGCAAATATGATGGCACAACAGATCCAGACGACTTCTTACAAGGTTTCTACAACACGGGAAACCTAGAGAGTTGGACGATGCCAACGTGGTGTCATATGTTTGCGCGCTGCCTCACGGGCGCGGCGCGCGTATGGTTCGAGAGTTTGCCAACTGGGCGAATTGATGGGTTCGAGGAACTACTGGAAAAGTTCCAAGCCCACTTCGTACAACAGCGCAGACACACGCGCGATCCTGATGACATCATGCACTGCGTGCGCAGGAATGATGAAACGATTGAGGATTACATCACTCGTTTCAATCAGGAATCTCTGGCGATCGGGGGTATCACGGAGCAACTACTGCGCGTCGCCTTTATACAAGGTGCGCGCAGTGATCAACTCCGCCGAGCTCTCGTAAGCAGAGATGGCATGCCCACCACGTGGGCAAAGTTAATGGAAGCGTCGCGAGTTTTCGCGAGGAATGAGAAACAAATTGCCCAAGATAGGGCAAGAGAAAGAGCGCATCAAGCTGAGTCACCGCGCGCTAAAGAGAAGAGGGCCAAACAGAACTCCGTTTGGTCCAGGTTGCAACCAACCAGTTTTTCTACAGCAGAAAAACAGGTGCAACCAAGCTCACCCCAGCCCCAAAAGGACGTTCGTAATCGCGGGGAGGGTGACAAGAGGGAGGGCAGCAGAGATCCTAGCAGACCTCTGCCAAGAATATGGACTCCCCTCACAAAAACACCTTCGCAGGTGTTAAGTACTGAGAATGTCCAATTCAAGAGCCCCAAGCAACTACACTACAAGGGGCCACAAAACAGTGGCAAATATTGTGAATTTCACAGGTCCCCGGGCCACAATACCGACGCGTGCCATCATTTAAAGGATGCGATCGAGAAGGATGTGAAATCATGCAAGCTGGCTCACTTGGTAAAACACCCAAGGGTAGAAGATGAGCAAGCGGAAGGAGCCTCTGCCAGCAAGAAGTACAAGAGGATTTGTGTGGCTGAGGGAGGGGAGCAAGGGCAGAAATTAAAAAAGAGAGGCGCGCAAATCCACGGAGATTGGCGCGAGCAGCAAGTCATCTTCCCAAGAATCAGGGGAGGCCCCTCAATCAGCAGTCCTCTCGTCATCACCACACACATTGCTCATTATGAAGTGTCAAAAGTCCTGGTGGACACTGGAAGTGAATCTGACATTATGTATGAGCAATGTTTCAGGAAGTTAGATCCGGCAGACCAAGCGAGGCTAGAGATTGTGAACGCACCAATCTGTGGTGTTTCGAATGAAATCATCCATCCCCTAGGGCAAATTCAGTTTGAACTAACTATGGGGGATGATGAACACAAGAGAGCCGAAGTTGTCAATTTCTTGGTCTTGCCCACCACGTCATGCCACAATATGATCCTGGGTAGGGGAACGATTGCCCAGTTTAATGCTATACCGTCGCCAGCGCACGGCGCATTAGGGTTCCCTACACCAACGGGCGTAACATTTGTGTACCGCGATCATTTGTGCGCAGTGACAAGTACACCGCGGGAGGGGAGGATGAAGCTTCCAATGGCAGACAACGCGCCAGAGGAGTGGATTCTAAACCCAAAATTCCCGGAACAAACAATCACAATTGGCGCGACCATTTCAGACGAGACGAGGGTGAGAATGAAAAAATTGCTCACGAAATACACGTCAGTCTTCGCGTGGCAACACTCCGATATGACGGGGGTCCCGCGAGACTTGGCGCAACATTCTCTCAACACGTTCAAGTCGGTTGAGCCAATTGCTCAGAAGAAGAGAGTCATGGGTGATGAGAAGACGAAGGCAATGAATGATCAGGTTGAGGACCTACTGCGCGCAAACATTATCCGTCCGATACGATACCAGACATAGATAGCCAATCCTGTAATGGTAAAGAAAGGCAACGGGTCATGGAGGATGTGCATCGACTTCAAGGACCTCAACAAAGCATGTCCAAAAGATTGTTACCCCCTCCCAAACATCGATGCAAAGGTGGACTCCGTGGCGCCATTTAAGCTCAAATGCTTCCTGGATGCCTACAAAGGCTATCACCAGATTCAAATGGCACCACAAGATGAGGACAAGACCGCTTTCAGAACCGACAAGGGTGTTTTTTGTTACACAAAAATGCCCTTTGGTTTAAAAAACGCGGGTGCAACCTATCAGAGACTTATGGATTCGGTTTTTAACGACCAGATCGGGAGAAATCTAGAAGTCTATGTAGATGATGTGGTAATCAAAAGCAGGGAGGAAAAACAGATGCTTAAAGACATCGAGGAAACTCTTCAGCGCCTAAAGGAAGTGAACATGAAGCTCAACCCGAGCAAGTGCACTTTCGGCGCAGAAGAGGGAAAATTCCTGGGTGTGATAGTCACCAAGGATGGTTTCAAGGTGAACCCAGAAAAGGTTGAAGCCATCCTTGACATGCCTTCACCATCCACCATGAAAGAAGTTCAGAAGCTGAATGGTAGATTGGTGTCAATCAACAGGTTCCTAGCGAACCATGCCAGCAAGTCTACTCCATTCGTTAACACTCTGAGGAATTGTTTGAAGAAGAGCCAGTTCAAGTGGACGCCAGAGGCCGAACAAGCTTTTAATGAGATGAAAGAGTGTCTGATAAAGCTGCCCGCGCTGACCGCTCCACTTCCTGGCGAAACCCTAACGTTGTACTTATCAGCTGGAGAACGCGCTATCGGCGCGGTATTATTGGTGGATCGCGAGGGGATCCAAACGCCAATATACTATGTGAGTCGAGTACTGACAAACCCGGAGACGCGCTACTCCATCATGGAGAGGTTGGTATTATCATTGACACACGCGTCGCGCAAACTTCACAGATACTTCAATGGTCATCCTATTGAAGTCTTGACTGGTTACAATATCCAGCAAGTCCTGCGACGCCCAGCCCTCTCCGGAAGGCTAACAAAGTGGGCGCTGGAATTAGGTGAACACACGATCACCTACAAGCCCCGTCCAGCAATAAAGGGTCAAGTTTTGGCGGAGTTCATCGCAGAAATCCCAGAAGAAAAGATTGAAGAGGCTCAGCGCGAGGTGGACCCTCCGCGAGCCAATGATGATGAAAATCTTTGGAGGCTATTCACAGATGGAGCCTCAAACAATGAAGGGTCTGGCGCAGGCCTAAAGCTGGTGGACCGTGAAAATCAAGAGTATACTTATGCTATTAGGTTGGACTTCAAGAGTACCAACAATGAGGCTGAGTATGAAGCCCTGCTGGCTGGTCTGCGCATTGCGCGCAAGTTTGGAGTTAAAAGGCTAGAGGCACATGTTGATTCTTACTTGGTAGCAGCACAGGTCAATGGCCTTTATGATGCTAAGGAGAACACCATGCCTCTATACCTAGAGCAGGCAAAAAAGTTCATTGAGCAGTTTGACTTCTTCAGACTCATACACATCCCGCGCAGTGAGAACAAGTCCGCTGACGCCCTGAGTAAAATGGCATCAACCAACTTCGATCACTTTGGCAGAGATGTCAGAGTGGAGGTGATGAGCAACCCGTCGGTGCAAACGCAGTCTGTCCTGGTAATTCATACAACCCCTTCCTCATGGATAACTCCAATAATGGAATTCCTGAAGGAGGGGAAGGTACCAGACGACCGCGCACAGGCGAGGAAGATAAGACACAAAGCGCAGAACTATGAATTGCTTGATGGTACGTTATATCGGCGCTCTTATCTTGGACCACTCATGAAATGCCTAGATGCTGAAGAAGCAAGCTATGTGATTAGAGAAATACATGAAGGAATTTGTGGGATACACGCTGGCCCGCGCATGGTGGTTGCTAAGGCAATGAGCGCAGGCTACTATTGGCCAGGCATGTACTTGGACGCGCTAAAGGAAATCCAAAAATGCAAGGCATGTCAGAGCTACGCGCCAAACACCATGCGGCCAAAGAACAATTTGATTCCAGTGACTTCCGCATGGCCCTTCCACAAATGGGCAATTGATATTGTGGGGCCCCTGCCGCAAGCGCAAGGGCGAGTGAAATTTTTGGTAGTGGCTGTAGACTATTTCACAAAATGGGTTGAAGCCAAGCCATTAGCAAAAATTACAGCTGAGGCGATGAAGCAATTTATCTGGAGTCACATAATTTGCCGTTTTGGCCTTCCAATGGAAATTGTGAGCGACAATGGCAAACAATTCACTGACAAGAAGATTTCTAGCTGGCTCAAAGAATTGCACATCACTCAAATCTTCACTTCGGTATACCACCCTCAGGGGAACGGCCAAGTGGAACGCGTGAATCAAAGTTTGTTAAATGGCCTGAAGAAAAGGTTGGAGGGAGAATCCCATTCTTGGGTCGAAGAGTTACCTAATGTCCTGTGGGCGCACAGGACACTAAGCAAAACTAGCAATGGCGAATCCCCGTTCAGCCTAACCTATGGGACGGAGGCTATGATCCCAGCAGAAATTGGGTGCCCATCCCATAGGGTGCTCATGATAAACAAGACTGATAACGAGCGTGAAAGAAGATTGGATCTCAACTTACTTGAAGGGCGCAGAGAAGCGGCTATCATCAATGAAGCAAAATACAAGAAAAGGCTGGAAAAATATTATAACCAGCGCGTCAAAGAATGTCACTTCAAGAAAAATGATTTTGTCCTAAGAAACAATGAAGCTAGCCGCGCGATACCCCCAGGCAAAATGTCACCCAATTGGGAGGGACCTTATCAAATATCAGAAGTCTTGGGGAAAGGCGCATATGCTTTAAAAGATTTGAATGGAAAAAAGATACCGCGCGCATGGAACGCAGCGCAGCTTCGAAAATGCAACATGTAGAAATTCAAATTTGTAATCAAGGTTTTCTAGCCAATATGAATGATGATTCGCACTATCTTTCAATATCTGTTCTATTACATATTGCATACATGTTTCACACTTCCTTTATTAATGTTGAGCAATATGACAATACAATATTGACTTCAAAACAAAAATAAAGAGAAGTAAAACATACATGCGCGGGCCTTAGCCCAAACCTACGAGCCTTAGCTCAAAAACGTTAACGAGTCTTAACTCTAAAAACGTCAGGGCCTTAGCCCTAAACTACGAGCCTTAGCTCAAAGCACTCACAAACATCCATCCTACATCTCGCGCGGCCAGACCATAAAAATCCTTAAACACAACTAAGGCAAGCACATGCTAAATCATAGTTGTTAAGGTCTCAGGTCAAGGTCACGCGCGGAATCATAGTGGATATCTGAGTAACACATGCTGACATGCAGTGGCTAAAACTCATAATTCCATATAAAAATGCGCGCTTGCTTCGCGCATAAATGGAATAATGAAAACCCAAGGCGCGCGTCAGCATAAACAACATAATGCAAAACCACTTACAAAAATATAAAAATGGTTAGGTGACGAATATCCTTACAACCTTGTTCTTATTTTTAACGTGTGAGCATATCTTATATTTACACAAACAAGTATGAGGAGATGAATGGAAATGCGCAAGATGTAAAAAGGGGAAAACAAATTTCATTCAAAGTAATAAAATTTACAATATGATGAGATATGAGTTACAAATAAAAATAAAAAAGAAAACATGAAGGGCTTCTTAATTCTCCACGTCGACATCAGCCTCTTCATCGCCCTCATCATGGCCGCCCTCAGCATCTGGCGCAACCCGCTCCTCATCATCTCCAAACTGACCAAAGTCAAGTTCTTCGTCTTCATTGGAGTCTTCTTCGATGACAATAGTCTCAGGAGCGGATTCTTTGGCCGCGCCAGCGCTGCTGGCAGGAGCAACATCCTCCGCGCCACCATCATCGCCACCAGCCCCCTCGCATTCATCGAGCAACTTTTTAAGCGCACCGAGGTCGGGCTGGTCAGCAAGCGCAGCTATCTGCAAATTATAAGAAAAGTACTCAGTACAAAATCACTTGGAAAATAACTTAACAAAGTTGTCAAGGACAAAATACCTGCTCAAGGATGGGGATGGGAGTATTCATATACTTCTCCCCCACCGCGGCCATGTCCGCGCAGGCCGCGTCGCTCTGATAGGGGTACTCGGATGGGTTCTTCTTCAGCATCCCATAGTCATAGCCATCCGCGAACCCTTCAGCTCGACCCACCAAGCGCGCGGAAGCGTTGCAGTCCATCACCAGGGCTTGAAACTCGTCGGAGTATTTCATCGCGTAAGCGCAACGAGTCATGCCCTGTGACACTAGCCAGTGCCGATCCTGCTTGAGGCTGGCAACAGACGCCTCAAGGGCAGGAACCTGGGAGTTTAATAACTCCACAGTCTCCTTAGTCTTTTGCAGCTCCTCTTTGTCGGACGCCGCTGCCGCCGTAATTTCTTCGTTCTCCGCCCGCGCAGCATCAAGTGCTTCCTGGCTAGACGCTGCCGTCGCCAGGGCTTCATCTTTCTCGGACTGCGCGGCCGCTAGCTCCTCCTTGAGACGCGCAACTTGGCTTTCCAAGCTAGATTTGTCGCTGATAGCTCAGACAATAGCTTCGTCACGCGCCTCCGCCTCCTGCTCCAAGACACGGACGCGCCGAGCGTACTTGGCCACGTCCGCCTCAGCAGCCTGCTGCCTTTCCCGCGCAGCTTGGAGCTCATGCCCGCGCTTGACAAAGGCGCTGTTGGAACTAGCTCGGTTTTCACTGAGCTCGGCCTGGAGTTTCTCAGCTCGGGCGCGAGCATCGGAAATGTTCCAAGCAGCCACCTTAGCTTCTTGCTGGGACGCCGCGAGAGCATCACGTACTCTTATGTAATCGTAGTGAAGCTCTCGGGAGACGGCGAAGAAAGCCGCGCCAGCGAAGAAGTGATCGTTTAGCACGTCAGTGCGCGTGCGCTCCTCCTGAAACCTCCTTTCAGTTGGAGGCACGGCATGAGCCAGAACTCCTCACACACACCCATGCTTTGGAAGGAGCTATCTCCATCAATGGTCCATCTTGGGCGGTAAATGTGATCGGATTCCTGCAAAAACACAAGGAAAATTATAAGTCATCAAATACTTATATGGAAGTCCGCGCAGAGGAGCAAAAAAGAATATATACCTGCGGGGATGAAGCAGACAAGTCAGCGCCTGCCCCACGAGAAGATTGTCCTGCAGTGTCTTGTGGCGCGGCAGGGCCGGCGCGATCTCCAAAGGAGTCTTCAACTTGAACCTCCTCATCCTCCTCATCTTCTTCAATGGGCCTCTTCCCAGGCGACCTAGTTGAGTCAAAATTGGTCGCGCGAGGAGGGCTATGCGCAGGAGGAGGTGAGGGTGGTCGCGACGCCGCCAGCTCGGCGCGCAGAACGGCCTCCTGCTCCTTTGACACCCCAATGAGGGGAGACTCAGCGTCTGCAGGAGCAGGAACCGAGCCAACGACGCTGGCACCAGCGCCAGGAATGCCAACAGTAGCCTGCACGCCAGCTACAACTCCTATGAAAAAACAACAAGGAAAAATGGTTAAGGACTGGATCCAAATAAAAAAAAAAGGTGAAAAGTCAGAAGCGCAACACTTACCTTGGCGCAATTCAGTTCGCGACGCGAACATCGCCATAAAATCCATTCTACCCTTTTTCAAAGGTAGAACTTTGGACTTTGAGGCGACCTCAGGAGCAGTTTCGGCACCTTTTCGCGCCTCAGGCTGATCCGCTACCGTCGCCGGTCCTGCAAAACATTCAAATGAGCAGAGATTTAATAATAAGTCGCGCTCATACAACCATAATGGTTGAAAGAAAAACATACCTGTCGCAGGCGCAGCAGCGCTTATCTCTTCAGTCGCGCGAAGGGAGGAGGCGGCGCCACCATGCCTCAGGTGGACAGGAGGTCTGCCCACTTTCACAGGCAGGGAAGGGAAGGGAATTTTGGTGGTAAACACCGGAGTTTTCCTAAATCTCTGCGCTTGAGCATGGTGATGAACAGCAGGGGCATCATTTTTCTTCTGTTTTTTACTGGCCCCCGCGCCAGTTATCCCCTTAGCTTTACGCTTCAGTAGGGGCACCTCCTCTTCCTCCTCCTCCTCGGCGACCTCCAGCGCATAATTCTCAAGCGCATCTACAAGTACGCGCAAAAGATATGTTAATCACATTTTGGATTCGAAGGAATAAACATAAGCACAAAGGCTTACCAGGCGCATCGCTGTCAAAATCAAATCCCAATCGACAGGGATGAACATGTCATCGAAGCGATCTGGGAAACCCACCTCCCCAGCGCCGAGCGCAACGGAACCGCCCTCCAGCGCATCATCGTAGGCGGCGTGGACATACTCCTTCGTCCCTACATAACAAAGAAGACAAATGATATTAGCAAACAATATCGAATTAGCGCAGAAGTAAGGCAATGTATTAACTTACATTCGCCATCTACTTGAATAACGGGCGCACTCGCGCCATCGGCCCACCGCTGGCTCATGCCGACCCCCACCAGCGCTTCCTCACAGATTTTCTTGGCGGGGGATGGTTGGGCGGTCAGTTTCTTTACCCAGGCGCCAACTGGGTTCTTGATAACATCCACATCCGCAGGCGCAGAATCAGTCGCGCGCATTGCCATGCGGATGGGAATCACGCCAGCCCGGATGTAGAAGAACCTCTCAGACCAGTCATGAAGGCTCTTGAAAGAGACGGTGCTGCACTTAGCCTTCTGACTTCGAGGAATAACGGAGATCCAGGAATCCTGGACCTTGGGCTTGTAGAAAAATTGAAAGCGCCGAGGGGTGGGCTCCTCGCGCTGTGATTTGCACATGAACTCAAAATGAGTCATGCGCACAAGTCCAAACGGATGGACTTGGGATATATGTATCCCAAAAAACTGAAGCACCGCGCCTACAAACCTTGTCATCGGGAGACGAAGGTTACAGTGGGTGAAAAAATGGGAGTATACGGTAATATACCCGGCAGGCGGGTTCGCCGCCGTTTGCCCGGGCGAAGGCAACATGCAGCCAAACAAGGGGGGAAAACCCTGAGAGGCGACGAGGGTGTCGAGATCGGCCTGCTTCAATTTGCAGGGGATTTCATTCCACCTCTTCGGGGCCTTGGTCTTCCCCACCTCCTCCGATGTGGTATCAACAACCTTCTTCCCCTTACCGGTCTTCTTCAACGTCGACATCACCACTGATTTCACACGGCGTCTTCGAGAGGCAACAGAGGTGATCGACGGGGTACTGGAGTCTGAGCTATCAGACATACAAGTGCAGCAAGAACAATAAGCAAGGCAGAGATTCAAAAAACACAAACAATGAAAGATGAAATTGAAATTTTCCTAAGGGTCCCCTTTTATAGGCCCAGGAAAGAGAAAAGGCCGGCACTGTTCGGACTTCACGCGCCCCCACCAGCAGATATGACCCAACACGGGCGCGACACGTGTCCCTGACCCTGTTTGAGGGGACGTGCAACAGCCACAGAGCAGAGACGCGCCCCCACTCGCGGGTGTAAACCAATACGAGCGCGACACGTGTCCCAAACAGCTGTGCGAGGGGACGTGAAAGACAACTGTAGCACCTCGAGCACACGAAACGTCTGACACGTTTACGGCGCACGTCACCAACAATCAATCACGTCTTTGACGCTTCGTTTCAACCAAATGGATAGACCTCCGCGCAACGACGAGAAACAAAGAAAAAGACAAAAAGCCTACACAAAGAGCAAACTAATAAGTCTAAAATCTGTCATCCCTCGCTCGCGCGAGACAAGACACACATTAGACTGGGGGGCTTGAAGAGGTATGTACCCGCCTCAACCTCCACCGGAGCGGGTCAACCCACAAGATAAACACGGGTGAAATCAAGATAAAGGCCCAAAGACAAAGCCTATGCGCATGGCGCATAGCATAGATGCTCACGCATAACATATGTCTGCGCATCACATAAACTGCGCGTGGCACATAGCATAGATGCTCACGCATCACATATGCTCACGCATCACATATGCTCACGCATCACATATGCTCACGCGCATCAAATCTGCGAGTGGCGCATATTACATGCTCGTGCATATCATATCTACGCGTGGCGCATATTACATGCTTGTACATATTAAGCGCATGAAATATCTGCGTGTGAGAATAAAGAGAAGACTTTGCGCGCCCTCAGGGCAAGCGCATGCGATCAACCTTGTCCTTATCCAAAACAGGATTTAGGGCAACCTTGATTGTACACGTGAGACAACCTTCCAGAAGATATCCTTTTAAGGAATAAGAAAATGCTGATGTTGACAGCATATTAATGAAAGGTGGACAACTCAGCATGACCTAAGTGCTACCACACAGTTATAGCCAATGAGAGAGCACCAGGTGTCCAAAAAGGACACGTGGCGCCGATCAATTGGAGAAGGCCAACAAGGCTGTGTTCAATCAGTGGAAACCCTAGCACTATAAATACTCCACTGCCTCCATCATCATGAGACATCAGATATTCTACACACATTCACATTCAGATACAAAGCAGTTACACTTACAGAGTAACTTACACACTCATCTAGAGAGTATTCAGCTATTAAGCAATACTCTCCAGAATTACTCTCACAATATTATTATCTTCTCCTACAGAATACTTATTCTCACGCCGGAGGGTTACCCCAAAGAGGACCCCTCTGTCCCTTTCTGAGGGGTAAGTAACGGCGTTGTTCGTTTTGTAGGTGGAAGAACACGGATTCAGGAGGAACCATCGGTGAAACAGTGTAATCACACCCGAGGAAAGTAGATTTACTACCAGTGAGTAGATCCACGTTTCTTCAATCCTTAATTACCTTCACCAAACTTTGAAGAGCCGAAGAAAATCAAGGAAGTGGCCCGTGACCAAAATTGATGAGAAGAACCCAACTGGATAACCAACCCAAATCCCTTCCCATCAAAACCATGATTTTTTATTCTCATCTTCCTCGTCTCTTCCTTCAGGCCGTAGGATATCCTCAGGACACGGAACCCTAATCTGTATACCACATAACCCACTGTTGTTTTCAAAATAATTCAACTCATTCATCGTGGTCATTTGCCCACCAAAAGGGATTTTACCCGTTAACTTGTTGTTGCTCACATCTAGAACTGAAAGTTCGCCAAGCTTCACTAGTGATTGGGGAATCGAACCTGAGATTTCATTGTGTGACAAGTCCAAGCTTTAAGGGTTCTGAATTTCAATAGCCAAGTTGGGATTTCCCCACTTAGCATGTTCTCATTTAGCAGAATGGACACTAGCTTGCTCAAGTTTTGCATCGATGATGCTATTTGTCCTGTAAACTTGTTGTAGCTCAGGTTAAGTGTCGTCATGTTACGCAACGTTCCTGTGGCTGTTGGAATTTGCATTTGAGAAAACATTAAGACAAATTTAGTTCTAAAAGTTATTTGAGATTTTACAATGACGGGTTTAAACGAGTCAATTGACTAAGCTTATGAATTTAAACGAGCCTACTATTTATATAAATATTATAAATTTTTTGCGAATATGATAAATATAAAATTATGCAATCAGCAATATTATATATATAGAAATGACATCATTTGATAGCTTATTTGAGTTTTGGTAACATGAAAGAACTTCACGAAACAATATATATTTTAAAAATATATTTATGTATTATATGTAAGTTACATCTAGAAACACTCTCTTAACATACTTTCTTCATCTACTTCGATTTGCTTATTTTAATCGAACCGAACCATTTAAAATTAATTAATAACTACTGTAACTTACATTTTATAGTTAAAATTAAAGAAATTAAAACATAATATTCATCTAAATAGTTCTTTCGTTAAACTTAATTACTAAACTAGTTTTATACAAAAAAAAAACCTCGATACACGAACTGAACCTCTAGTATTCAATACTCGTTATTTTGTTTCGTTTACTCTTTTCTAAGATCCATATTTTAATTACGTAGGGCTTCTTGTTGAGCCGAGTCAAGCCGTCTCATTGGTTTAAAGTCTATTTTCATGAGAACAGATCAAATAAGAAGTTTGATTATCCTAAGAAGGCTAGGAAGGAGGGTATTTTTGTCTAATACCTTAATATCCTATTGAAAACCCACTTAATTTAATTTCAAAAACCCACTTAACCAAAACCCACTTAAATTTTCACTTATCTCCTACAGCCACCACCGCCCACCGCCACCACATTGACGGAAAAGTTTTCGAAAATTTCGTCGGAAAATAAAACACCATGAAAAACAAAATAAAAAAGACACAATGTAAAAAATACAATGGAATAAACACTATGAAAATAAAAATACAATGACAAAAACACAATGAAAAACATAATTAAATTACACAATATAAAAAACACAATGCAAAAAACACTATGAAAAAATAAAACACACTTGTATAACACAATTTTGTAAAACACAATTTTGGTAAAACACACTTTGTAAAAAACCCACGAATTTTTTTTTATTTTGATATAGCAATATGGTATTCATATAAAAGATAAAAAAAACACTCGTTATTATGGTGAAATTGTTTTTAAAAAAAATGTCGTATAAAAAAGTTATGGGCGTTTTAAAATGATTGGGGTATTTGGTATGTGGAGAGAGAAAGTCAACAAATGTGTTATCCCTATTATGCTCTTACACTTGTTTTACACTTTATGATCTCTCTAATCTAATCTCAACCATTCAATTTTAAAATGAATGGATAAGATTATTTTCTATCTTTCTTAGGAAAACTAATCTTCTTATTATAATTCAACCTCTATTCTCATTATTATCTTTCTCACCTGCTATAAAGAGGCGAGTATTTCGTGGCCCTATTTTTTATTTTAATATTTTTGAAGTGTAGCATGTACCCGTCATTTAAATCTATTGATTCCATGATTTACATATTCAAACACGATTCATGTTAGTATGATTATTGTGCTATCTTTCATATTGTTTCATGCTATACATGCTACTTGAGTACTAGGTGGTGTTTATTTGCTAATGTTGGAGATGGTTACACAAACACAAAGGCAAACTCAATAGTGGGATGGCCACTGTGACAGTGTGACGTACCCACTTCCTAGTAGATTGACAATATGTGCCATGGGTAACAGAAGTTTTCAGTTATATTATTGCATTTTACATTATGATTAGATTGTTCATAATGATATATGACTCGTGAATTTTGATTTATATAGATACTGTATTAAACCAATGATTGCTCATTAACCTTGTATTGACAAGTATTTTCTACATGCATGCTACATGTTAAGGATGCACAAGTTATGAAGACTGCCTAGTTGGACTTTAGAACTTTATTTACTAAGACTTGATAATGTTTGAAATATGGTATTTGTTTTGGATTTATGTTTTGTGATGAATGTTTTAATTATATGAATTTTATAAATATTGTCACTTTAATTGGTGTCGTGTGCATTAAACAATCGTTTCGTCCGGTGTTACATGCGGACCATGAAAGTCCTCAGATGAATAAGTATGAATTTAGATGGAGTGTTGGAATTCAACACTTGAAACTAGAGGTGGCAAAGTGAGTGGGTTGAGTTGGATTTAGGTGATGGGTCAGGATGAATATTTAAAATAGAGGGTTGGGATAGATATGAGTCAAGATGGGTAAAGCTAACATATCTTGACCAAGTTAAGGTTGCCATACAAAAGGTTTTAAAAACCTCTCAAAAAAATATTCAAAAAAACAATTAAAAAAATAATAACTCAAAATATAAATAAAAAATGCAAAATGTAAAATAACTAAAATGTTTCCCCCGTCATCCTCGTTCGTTAAAAAAAACACAAAACGTTTTGTACTGGTTCAGGTTCGAGTTTTTCGGGTTTTTTTATTTCGGTTCGGTTTTGTTTTTTTCTTTTCGGTCAGTTTCGGTATTTGCTCGGTTTCAACGATTTCGGCTTCGATTTCTTAGTTTTTTCGCTTTCAGTGTTGTTTGTTTTAGTCAGTTTTTTCGGTTTCATTTAGTTTTTTTTTTGTTTCGTTTTGATTCATTTTGTTTTATTTTAGTCGGTTACATTTCAGTTTTTTTGTTTCGTTTTGGTAAGCTTTTTGATTGCATTTCGCTTTTCTTTGTTTCGTTTTGGTCAGCTTTTCGGTGTCATATCAGTTTTTTGTATCGTTTTGGTCGTTTTTCTATTACGGTTGAGTTTCGTTTCAGTTTTTTTTGTTTCGTTTTGGTCGGTTCGGTGTTTTTGATTCGTTTTGATCCGGTTTTTAAATTGCATTTAGTTTTTTATGTTTCCTTTTGGTCAGTTTTTCAGTTTCAATTCAGTTTTATGTTTCGTTTCGGTCGTTTTTCTATTTCAGTTCAGTTTCGTTTCGGTCGTTTTTCTATTTCAGTTCAGTTTTGGTTTTTTTGTTTCGTTTTGGTCGGTTCAGTGTTTTTGTTTTGTTTTGGTCAGCTTTTCAGTTGCATTTCGTATTTTTTTGTTTCGTTTTGGTCGTTTTTCTATTCCGGTTCAGTTTCGTTTTGTTTTTTTGTTTCGTTTTGGTTGTTTTTCTATTTCAGTTCAATTTCGTTTCGGTTTTCTTGTTTCATTTTGGTCTGTTCGGTGTTTTTGTTTTGTTTTGGTCAACTTTTCATTTGTATTTCATTTTTTTTTGTTTTGTTTTGGTCAACTTTTCGGTTTCATATCGGTTTTTTTGTTTCGTTTTGTTCGTTTTTTTATTTCGATTCAGTGTTGTTTC
This sequence comes from Bidens hawaiensis, assembly GCF_021521415.1. NCBI lineage: Eukaryota > Viridiplantae > Streptophyta > Magnoliopsida > Asterales > Asteraceae > Bidens > Bidens hawaiensis. The sequence goes on from NW_027492557.1 coordinate 129,311, forward strand.
GGTTCGGTCGATTCGGTGTTTTTGTTAAGTTTTGGTTAGTTTTTCGGTTGCATTTCGCTTTTTTGTTTCGTTTTGGTCAGTTTTTCAGTTTCATTCCGGTTTTTTGTGTTTCGTTTTGGTCGTTTTTCTATTTCGGTTCAGTTTTTTGTTTCGTTTTAGTCGGCTCGGGATTTTTGTTTCATTTTGATCGTTTTTTGAGTTTCGGATGAGTTTTGTTTCGCACGTGATAGTTTGGGTACTTTGAATTAAATAAATTTTGGATAACTTGGATATTTTGTTTTGACCCATTCTAACCTATAAATGAAACTCACTTGTATATTTCCAACCTATCATGACCCACTTAAAGAATTTTTATGATCCATCCTAACCCATCTTACTTTTAAAGTTTATCCATCTTGACCCAAAACAATCCATTTGGGTTGGGTTTGCCACCCTTACTTGAAATGAAGTCGGAAGACACGATTTGTTTCATTGAGTCGCTTTCGAGTCGAGGTTATCCATGCATGTCACGACTAGAGAAAGTTCGGTATTGAGAGGGGGTGTAGAAAGGTAAACACCAAATGGGTTCAAGAATTTGGGTGGTTGTTTCGACCGAATAAAATTGGGTATCATGTATTGATATTGAGAGGGAGTCTTAAAGTTGGCAATACCAATTACTTCGTGGGAAGGAAGATTTTATGCTTATCCTATAAGTTAGGAGAAGACATTAAAAAAATGAATATTTTATTATTTAAGTTTCTAGTTTATCCTTTTTATTGTTTTTGAGATCGAGTACGTTTAGGAGTTAACAGCTTAAGGGGCAAGTAAAGGTTATCATATAACCAAGTGGTAGAATACGTTTATTGTATCAGTTTTATAAAGTTTTTTATGTTCATCATATCTTAATAAAAGTTTGTGGCCTTGATTCACATGTTGGTGTTCCACTAGAAAGGAATCGGAGGAATTGTGTAGAGTTGGTTTGGACTATGATAACCGGGGAAGTTGAGGATCACTTGTTTATGTTGAATTGATGTAGGGTTTTAATTGTGTATTTGTGATGGAGCAAAGTATCCTCTTTCATATCCTTCCTACTAAAATACTATTGGTTCAAGCCCTTAACCACACGGTTACACACTCACTTATTGTTGGTAAAAGTGAATTATCACTACTACTTACTATGTTTATTCACAACCTACATCAACACAACCTTTCATAAAAACTAATGTCTCTCTTTAACATGCCAAACTCAAACCAATTCAACCTTTTTTTACTTTTATTCACAATCCAATCTAAACCAATATTTTTGTTACATAAATATGATTTAGTTTTAGTTTATTATGTATATTTTATTCTAAATAATAAAATTTTTATTTTTTTAAATGAAATTTGTTTATATATGAAAAACTAAACAACACCGTGCTTTTAGATTTTAAAAAACTAAACACTTAATTAATTTTATTTTGAACCTAATAATTTATATACAAGTTTAACAAAAAAAATTCTTACGAACTCATATTAAAATATATATATTCTTAAAAGTACTACACATTTTATAAAATTCATTTCCAAATGTTCATAAAAAAACTAAACAAAATTGTGTTTCTATATTTTTTTTTAAAAAGTTAAATGACATAAGTTGCTAATTTTTTTTTAAATACTAATTGTAAGTAAAGAAAAGAGAGAGAGAGAGAGAGAGAGAATTTATCACAATCACTCTTGGGTTCATACGTGTCACATAACTCATCACAACTTTGGGTTGTCAAACCAACCAGACTGTAGAGTTTTGATAACTGTTTTATTTCCTTTTATTATTTGGTCAACGACCTATAACTAGGAAAGTTCATTAATAAACTTGGTCTAAGCTAACTAAATGAAGAAACTAAAATCGTAAACGTCGGTTGATCCTTCCAAATGGCCCATGACCCATGTGAACACCCCTTACTTGTTTTTGTTCAACCATCATTCATTACAACGTTTATGTCTTCTCGAACCATCTCGACTTTTCACGGACACCCAAACTTCACCTTGTTCACATCCAAAGTCTTCTCTCTGTCCCGGACACCTGACCACCACCTCCATAACATACAACGATCTATCTCTCTAGTCATCACTTCAGTATTCTGTCAAACCCATCATTGATAAGCACCACATGCGTATCAGCCACCAACTAAACACTAGCCGCATGTTTTCGAGTTGCTAAACAAATATCTCAACCACCGGCTTTTTCGTTTTTACCACTCTACACTTGGTGGTTTTTTCTAACATAAGAATTCGACGCCTCCTTGCTCCTAGGCGTGAAAGAGTGTCCAAATAATAAAAGACACGATCCCTTCTTCCTTTTGTTATCTCAATTGTTGTTCGGCCTTAGTGTAGGGCCAACCTAAGAATTAAAAGGGTTAGAGTTATTAGATTTCTTTTTAGCAAAGTTAGAGTTAACATTATAAATGTGGGATGCAACCAAGTTAGGATTCATCAAGAGTCAAATCGAGTTAGGGTTTGTCATGAGAGTCGTAACCAACTTTTTTAGTTATATTTTATGATTAATATTAACGAGAGTTAGTCATTTAATTCATGTTTAATATCGATCCGGGACTTGAATTGGCATCATAGCCAAGTTCAAGAAATCAATAATTAAGTTAACAAAGATGACAACAAGCGGTGGCTTGAGATGAAGCTATCAAACAGCGCATATCGAAACTAAGTTGGGCTTCCTATCAGAGTGTTACAAAGGATTATTTAAATCAGATAAGGGTGTATGGTTCTGGTTTTGCAACAGGCTAAACTCAACGTGAAAGGGGTTTTAATCGGAAATGTCGTTTGTGTGATTTAATTCTTTTGTGATTAAAGAATTATAGGTGTTACCAAATTCAAAAGCTGGCGGTGAAAATTTCACCGATCAAGTTTCTTTGTTTTTGCTATTAAAAAAAAGAAAGAAAACGCTACTAGAAAAAGAGATGTCTTCCTACAATTGAATTCGTAGGAAATTTGTTGGAAAATCCATTTTCGAACAGTTTTCCAACAAAAAGTTATGTTGGAAAAACACATGCTTGAAAATCGTTTTCAACCGTTTTCCAACAACTTTTCTTACAAAATTGCTACAAAAACATGTTGTAAACTTCCTACAATTTTCCTACAAAAAAATTGTTTTGACTTGACATAATGTTTATTAGATAATATTGTAGAAAAGTTGGAGCTTATTTTTTGTTGGAAATCTGTTGGAACTACTTGTCGTAGGAAATTTATATGATTTTTTTTATGAGAAAATGACTTATTTTCTAGTAGTGAAAGGAAATTTCGTGGACTAACAATTTGCACATCATAATTTGTGTTTGCACAGATTACAAAGAAAAGAAAGCTACTCGTAATTTTTTATTTTGCTATGTAGAGTTCAGGAAAATCAAACAAGTGAGGTTTGATATATTTATTCTTTATTGGTTATACAAGAAGTTTTAACCATTATTTTCGGGTTTTATTTAAGTGGAACAAGACCATTCAAATCAGAGTTTGTTCTCGAGCAAGCACGTTCAGTTCTTTAAAGTTGTTCCGGACTATTTGATTTGTATTTATTCCAATAAAGTGGAAGAAGGGGGTTGACACCGTCAATGGTGGGTGACAAAGAAGATATGATAATCCAACCCAAAACGACCGAGGTATCACTGCAAGTTCCAAAGTTGACCTGAACAAATAACATCACATGGGCAATTGTGATGGAAGCGATCTTGGATGATCTAGGGCATTGGGAAGTCGTCCAACCGGAAAATGGTGCGGTTATTGATGCGAAGAAGAATAAAATGACAAGATTGTTTTTATTTTAAGTGGTGGAAGGTGATATTAATTCTTCTTCATATTTCTCAATACAAGAATGCTTGAGAAATATAGACGGCTTTATAAGGCAAGGTATGTTGGGACCGAGTGAGTCCAAAAGGCTCGACCGCTAATGTTGAAAAGTGAATTTGAAAAACTTAAGATGACAGAAGACGAAACTATCAACCAGTTTGAGGGAAAAACAACAGGTACGCTTTCAAAGGCAACGAGTCTAGTCATGTATTCGAGAAATATATCTTGGTGAAGAAGTTACTGTGATGATGTTCCAGACAAATATTTCCAACTCGTAGCTTCAATCAAGAAAATTGTTGATCTCGATAGTATGTGGTTTGAAAATGCTGTTGGAAGACTTAAGGCGTTTGAGGAACGTCTAGAGTGAGAGAACACACTTCATATCCGCAAAGTCATTTACTTTTCAGTCGATCGGAAACTAGTTACAAAGACAATTCGTATGATCCGTCTGGTAACCGAGGTAAATATCACAAGGATGTGGAAGAGGCCGGAAAACTGGAGGCCAAGACCGAGAGGATGAAGATAAAGATGGTTATGACAACCGAGATGGTCAATATCGTGGGTCAAAGGTATGCATATAGAAGAACGGATGATCGTCAAATAGGTTGAAAGGATAGATCACAAGTTCAGTGTTAACGTTGTGATCAATTCAGTCACTTTGCGTATATGTGTCCTATTTATGAAGAAAAGGGAAAAAGTTATTTTAAGTTATTTTGAACAAAATTGATCATTTTGATCTGGCCCTATTTTTGATGAAAGGTGATTAAAAGACGGTTTTCTGAACGAAGATGGGTGATTTTAAAGCGTTTTGAAACCGAACTGATTGCGAAAGATGTTTGGTATCTCAACAACGGAGCATCGAATCACATGACGGGTAATAAAGCATACTTTTATGACTTGAATGAATGTGTCACGGGAAGCGTTAAGTTCGGAGATGAATTTTGTATTGATATTCAGGAAAAATGGTCAATTTTAATTGAAGGAAAGACAGGGGAGCGGCGCCTGTTGACCGATTTCTACTACATCCCGAGCTTACGATGCAATATCATATGTCTTGGTCAAGAAACGGAAGGTGGATGCAAGATTCACATTAAACATGATTTGCTAACCATTAAAGATGATACATGTAAGATATTGATGAAGGTGACAAAGACAAGTCTCGGTAAACGAGTTACCATTGGAATGAAGTATTTTGTTGGTATGGATCTTCAAAGAATTGGAAAGAAAGAAGATAATCCAAGTATAAATCAGATTCCAATTAAAGATTCAAGTTCCAAAATTCAAAGTCGGAAGAAGAGTGTTCAAGAAACTAAATGCGTGGTAAAAAAAAGTGATTTAAACCCAAGGGATGATGTGTAATGATCAAACAAAGCAAGTGTTTCTTCAAGCTAAGTGAAGCCCAAAGAATATTGCAAAAGATCAAAAAAAGCCCCAACAGAATCAAGAGAATGATGACAAGTGTGAAGTTGAAGACCCGCCTATTTTTAGTAGGAAATTAGGGGGTGATCAGTTGGGTGAGTCGAGAACAACAATTTTTTTTGGAGGGGGGGGAGGCGTGATTGTTGGCTCAAATGTTGTTTGGCCTAAGTGTAGGGTCCAACCTAAGAATTAAGAGGGGTTATTAATGGGATGTTTAATGACCAAGTTAGGGTTATTAGGTTTCTTGCTAGCTAACTTAGAGTTAACATTATAAATATGATGATGCAACCAACTTAGGTTTATCAAAAGTCAAACCGAGTTAAGGTTTGAGAGTTGTAATTAGTTTTTGAGTTATATTTTTTGATTAATATAAAAGGAGTTAGTCATTTAATTGTTTGATTATCGATCCGAGACTTGACGTTCAACAAAACTGGATTACAAGCCCGTTGGATTGGTCCGAATTACTATTCGTCACCCCGTCATCTAAGCCAGTACTTTCTACCATGACAACGCCTTACCTGAAACACCTTAACACATCTGTCTTCTGTTATAAACGGCCCGAAACAACACGTGTTGTCCCGAAACTTTTGCGATCAAACCCTTTCGACTGCCCTCCACTGACCGACACCCAACGGCGATGGACTGGAGGCTTCCCCGTTACAACTTACAAGCCCTAGGCTCTTATACCAAATGTTTGTCGACCAGGCCCAAAACACACACAGTTACTCACTCACGTATTGTATGCAAAGAGTGAATTGCAGAAAGAAGTAAATTTGTGTTTACTACTTCAACTCCCCTATTTTCATTAACTCTCAAAGTTACGTTATAAAAATAGTATAACACTTATTCCGAAAGAAAGGAAACCAACTTAGACCATTACCAACTAAATAAATCAAAAACTAAAACTTCTGCTGACCTATCCAAATGACCATGACCCATATGACCGTGACCCATGTGAAGAACTCCTATCAACTCAACAAATACAACTTTCTATTTGAACCTACATGGGGTAAAATGACCAAAAAGCTCTTACGTGTAGTGCACATGCGCGCATCCACTTAACTAAAAAATTTAACATCAGTTAGCTCAAAGGAAAGAGATGGAGCAAAATATGCAGATATATGACCAATTTTGTATTTTAGCTAATTTAAAAGAAAAAATATATATAGTTTACCCTATCTTATATAAGTGATTAAAATGAAATATACATTACTTTTTGTTACTAACTACTGAATTTATTCCGGTTGATATTGAAGTTAAACAAAATAATAATAGTATTATAAGTTATAAGGGCTTGTATGTTATTTATTTAAAGTATGTTTAGGATTAATAGTGTCATTATAAATAGGTTAGGGTTAAAATTGGAAATATGTTATAACTGTTTGTTGTTAAACGTCGCGATTGTATTGATAGGGTTTATATATACCCTCATCGATCCATTTGATTTGTATCAGACAATATTTATTATCAATAGGAATTCGTTCATCATCATCGTGTTCTTATTCTTGTTATTATATCAAGTTTGTTTGATCACCAAAGTTTTACAACAGTGGCATCAGAGCCAGTTTTATCAAAATCGATCTGGAGAAGGAGTATTAACATCAACGAAAATTTCAATCAAAAATCAGAGCGGTTAATCGATCGTTTTTGGAAGGATTATCGACATAAACGCAAGTCAATCAAAATCAGAAGCGGTGTTCGTTCATTCAAGTACTGTACGGTGTTTCAGAAATTGATCGATTAAACTCAAAAGCGTCTCGTAACAAAGATTTCGGTCAATTGGAAGGGCTGTTTTGATTAAGTAATCATAACAGACGCATATTTTAATCAAATACGGAGTAATCATCCATTGAAAATAAAAGGTTTGATCTTTACTGAAGAATTTTTTGTTCGATTGATTTTGGTCTAATTTGCGTAAGGAATTATTCAATTCACAAGTAAATAAATCAAATTATTACTTTTTGGTGGCTATTGTTATTAGAATAAGCTTCTGCACTTTTGATTGGAATTCTTAATTTGAAAATTATATTTGGTGGGTTTGAAAAAAGGGGCAGAAAGTGTTTTGTTGTTTAAGGGCCATCATCAAAGATTGTTGTTTTGTTGTTGATTGGTCGAAAAAGAAGAAGGCAAACAATACAGGGAAAGTCACTCTTTTGTATTGTTATCTTGATAAAGAAAACAACATGAAGTGTTTTGAGAGAGAAAGATTAACATCAAGATATTGCAAGTTGATTATTGGGTTGAAAAAAAAGGGGAGCATTGATAGGATAGGAAAACAAACGGTTTAGTTTTTTGTTAAGGAGAATCGTGATCAACGGCGGAGAAGCAGGATTGATTGTCAACGGCATATAGGCGGGTTTGATTGTCAACAGCAGATTGGCGGGATAGGCATCAACAGCAGGCGGGTTTGATTTTCAACAGCGAATCGGGTTTGATCAGATTAGGAACCAAAAGGATAACCAGTTTTTTTTGTTTTCTTAAATCTTGTACAAGTATTATCATAGTTTGATTAGTATTTGTGGGAAGATAAAGAAAGTTTTTTAGTATAAGGGTTTTTAGTTTAGAATAGAAAGTAGGCACGCACTATGGGGGACGAATCATCTAACAAAGAACTGGTTGCGATTAAGGAAGGAGGAACGTCAATGACTTTCCAATGTCCAATTCTAAATTCCACAAATTACACAATTTGGGCTGTAAGGATTCGAGCAATTTTTAATGTCCATGGAATTTGGGAAGTAGTGGAACCAAATGCAGAAACAGAAGCGGAATTGGATGAAAAGAAAAATAATATGGCAATTGCATTTCTATATCAAGCACTTCCAGAAAATATGGTTTTGCAAATTGCAAATCTTACTTTAGCAAAAGATATTTGGGATGCATTAAAGGTTCGACATGTGGGGTTGATAGAGTTAAGGAAGCACGCATTGAAACACTGGAGTCAGATTTTGAATCATTAAAGCTGAATGTCAACGAATCACTCGATGTTTATGCCGGAAAGATTAGTCAAATCGCATCACAAGCAAGTAGTCTTGGACACACTTTGGATGATAAAAGATTAGTTCGAAAGCTTTTGGGTCTGTACCAGAAAAATACATTCAGATAGTAGCAGCGATCGAACAGTTTGCAAATCTTAATACTATGCCATTCTAAGAAGCAGTTGGGGGATTGAAGGCTTTCGAGGAACACACTAAGAAGCAAACTAAGGAGGAAGACGTGTCATGTAAACTTCTATTCACTAAAATGAATGAAAAGGAAATGGGCACACCAAAAATGTGAGCATTGCGGTTGTGGGAACTCGTATCGGGAGGGCTTTGGACGTGGCCAAGTAAAAGGTCGGGGTTCCGGTAGAAGTCGAGGCGATGGTCGAGTACAACAGGACAAGCGTCACATACAGTGTCACAAGTGTCATGAACTTGGGCATTACAAAAATGAATGTCCAACATGGGAAAAGAAGGAGGAGGCGAATCTGATCCAAGAGGAGGACGAGGAACCAACTCTACTTTGAAGAAGATTGAAGACCTCACTTGAACTATATTTAGTTTAAGGGGGAGTATTGAAGTTAAACAAAATAATAGTAGTATTATAAGTTATAAGGGCTTGTATGTTATTTATTTAAAGTATGTTTAGGATTAATAGTGTCATTATAAATAGGTTAGGGTTAGAGTGATAACCGTTTGTTGTTAAACGTCGTGACTGTATTGATAGGGTTTATATATACCCTCATCGATCCATTTGATTTGTATCAGACAATATTTATTATCAATAAGAATTCGTTCATCATCATCGTGTTCTTATTCTTGTTATTATATCAAGTTTGTTTGATCACCAAAGTTTTACAACAGTTGACCTATATAACGGACATTAGTGATTCAAAATAACGAAACTTACCAAGAGCCGGGCTTAAAACCCCATTGAGAATATTGTCACCTAGTCCGAGATTTTGAAGAGATTTGAGCTCGAAAAGTTGAGGAGGAATCAGACCATGGAAATGATTCATATTCAACAATAGTGTATTCAAATTTTTAAGAGACCCTAGCTCAGGTGATAGTTCCCCCTCAAATTTGTTATAACTTAGATCAAGAACTTGTAGAGATTCGAGTTTGAAAAGCTGAGAAGGAATCGGACCTTGGAATTTGTTACCACGTAACATTAGAGATGTCAAATTCTTAAAAGAACCTATTTCGGGTGTTAGTATCCCCTTGATAATATTATAACCGAGATCAAGATCACGTAGAGATTGGAGTTTGAAAAGTTGAGAAGGAATCGGACCCCTGAAATGATTAAAACTTAACCGCAATGTAGTCAGATTCCAAAAAGACCCGAGTTCGGGTCCTAGTTTCCCAGTTAGCCAGTTGTAGCTCATGTCCAAGTAGTGTAGATTCGTCAACCCAGTTGCAGCTCATGTCCAAGGATGGAGCCTTTGAACAAATTGAAATGCATGTCAAGGTGAACCAGTTTGGTGAGATTCGCAAGCCCATCTCCAGAGATCTCTCCTTGCAATGAATTGTTGGAGATGTTAAGTTTTTCCAGTGACCTCATATGAAAAAGCGGAGCTAAAATTTTGGAAAATACAGGATTGGAAAATAATGGAACCGGTTTGATATCAGGAGTAGAGTAAATGACTACGCCATCCAAGTGGAGCTCCGTGACAGTTTTGGCTTTGGCGCATACAACCCGCTCCCAAGAGCAACAATCGGAAATCGGGTCCCATGATTTTAGTTGTATGGGATGAAAAATGCTAGAATTGATGATGGTGGTGAGGGTGGATTTGAAGTGAAGAAGTGCTTGTTTTTTTATGGGGAGGACCAGAGAATGACGGGATTGGAATGGAGTTGAGTATGAAAAAGATTGATAACATTAGCAGTGGTGTGCTTACAATGGTGGCCATGGTTGTTTTTTGTTATTGTCGAAGCACGAAATGAATCTTACCTGACCCAAGACGATGTTTCCACGGATTTCGAGATGAACGAACCACTGCTTGATCTTCTTCTTCGGCGGTTTGGGATCTGCAATGGCCTTTTGGGGGTGTGGAGGTGACCGCTAAGAGATCTCCAGGAACTCTTGTTCACAGACACAAAAATATGGTGGTGGCTCTTATTGAGAATGACCAACCCTTGATAAGGAGGTGGAGACCTCCTTATATAGGGAGCCTCATGGCCACCATCATGGTACCCTAATGGCCTAGCCCAGTTAGAGTTACCTCCACAAAACCCCCTCAGCCCAGTAACATTGTATTAGTCCATATAATAAAATAAGCCAAACATAATAAATTTAGGGTTTATGTACCATACCCCTACAAGCCCCCCAAGTCCAGTGTTGCTCCTAGGCGTGCAAGCGTTTAGGTGGAGCGCTGGACTTTATAAGGTGTGTTAGGATATGAGGCGGTTTTCTTTTCCCTTTTCTTCGGCTGTCTTTATTGTCTTTGAGTTTTGAGAGGTTTTCTCCATGATGGTGACATGTTGTGATCCTTATGATGATAATGAAGCTTGCGCGCGAGGCGACTTACGAGCTATAGAATAATAAAGCAGGCGCGTTTGGCGACTTACGAGCTGTAAAAATAATGAAGCTTGCGCGCGAGGCGACTTACGAGCTATAAGAATCATTGAGCTGGCGCGTGAGGCGACTTACGAGCTGTAAAAATAATGAAGCTTGCGCGCGAGGCGGCTTACGAGCTATAAGAATATTAAAGCCTGCGCGCGAGGCGACTTACGAGCAATGAGAATAATAAAGCCTGCGCGCGAGGCGACTTACGGGTCTGAGAATAATAAAGCATGCGCGCGAGACGACTTACGAGCTGTAAAAATAATGAAGCTTGCGCGCGAGGCGACTTACGAGCTATAAGAATAATTGAGCTGGCGCGTGAGGCGACTTACGAGCTGTAAAAATAATGAAGCTTGCGCGCGAGGCGGCTTACGAGCTATAAGAATAGTAAAGCCTGCGCGCGAGGCGACTTACGAGCAATGAGAATAATAAAGCCTGCGCGCGAGGCGACTTACGGGTCTGATAATAATAAAGCCTGCGCGCGAGGCGACTTACGAGCTGTAAAAATAATGAAGCTTGCGCGCGAGGCGACTTACGAGCTATAATATGATGATAATGACCGGCTCACAAGGGCCTCTTCTGCGCAGGATGACTATCCCGGCTTGTCTTCAAAATAATAATGGAGGCACAAATGGCCAGATAATAATAATGATGTCATAGGTGCTTGTACGTCTCGTAGCCGGACCTTTAAGTATTGGCGCGTAGCCATATGGGATATTATGAGGATTCCCAACCTTTAAGTTTGGCGCGAGGCCTATGGGATATTATGAGGATTCCCAACCTTTAAGTTTGGCGCGAGGCCTATGGGATATTATGAGGATTCCCAACCTTTAAGTTTGGCGCGTAGCCATATGGGATATTATGAGGATTCCCAACCTTTAAGTTTGGCGCGAGGCCTATGGGACATTATGAGGATTCCCAACCTTTAAGTTTGGCGCGAGGCCTATGGGATATTATGAGGATTCCCAACCTTTAAGTTTGGCGCGAGGCCTATGGATATTATGAGGATTCCCAACCTTTTAAGTTTGGCGCGTAGCCATATGGGATATTATGAGGATTCCCAACCTTTATTCTCATGCGCAGATGTGGTGCGTGAGCGTACATGATGCGTGAGCATCTGATAAACATGAGCATACGTGATACGCGAGCATGTGAGCATTTGTGATGCCTGAGCATGCGTGAGCATGCGTGAGCATGCGTGAGCATGCGTGATGCTTGAGCATGCGTGATGCTTGAGCATTTGTGATGCTTGAGCATGCGTGAGCATGCGCGATGCTTGAGCATGCGTGAGCATTCGTGATGCTTGAGCATGCGTGAGCATTCGCGATGCTTGAGCATGCGTGAGCCTGTGGTGCGTAGCCTGCAGTTGGTGAAACAGTGCATAGCTGGCAGAAAAGGAATAGTACACAGCAGGCCTTGTCACTATCAGCTGCAGCCTATCCACCAACCAGCATGGCTCGTGCTTAGCCCACTGTTGGTAGAACAGTAATACTATTCAGCCGGCTGTGCCTTCTTTGCTCAAACGAATCCAGATCTGAAAAGATCATGACTAGATTTGGTGTATTTCACTTAGAAAAAACACAGATCTAAGGGTTTTCCCCAAAAGTTTGGTGGTATTTCTTCCTGTGTATTTCCAGATCTGGAAGTATCTTTTAGATCTACAGATATCTGAAAGAAGAAACCGTAGATCTGTGATATTGATGAACAGATCTGAAAATATTTTTTTAGATCTACGGATATTTGAAAGAAGAAACCGTAGATCTGAGATATTGATGAACAGATCGGAGGGCCGAGACGAGAAGCGAAGTGTGGTTCGTTGCCGTCCCACGGATGGCGCCAATGTCGAAGCACGAAATGAATCTTACCTGACCCAAGACGATGTTTCCACGGATTTCGAGATGAACGAACCACTGCTTGATCTTCTTCTTCGGCGGTTTGGGATCTGCAATGGCCTTTTGGGGGTGTGGAGGTGCCCACTAAGAGATCTCCAGGAACTCTTGTTCACAGACACAAAAATATGGTGGTGGCTCTTATTGAGAACGACCAACCCTTGATAAGGAGGTGGAGACCTCCTTATATAGGGAGCCTCATGGCCACCATCATGGTACCCTAGTGGGCCTAGCCCAGTTAGAGTTACCTCCACAAAACCCCCTCAGCCCAACATTGTATTAGTCCATATAATAAAATAAGCCAAACATAATAAATTTAAGGTTTATGTACCATACCCCTACAGTTATGATTCATTTGAACCAGCAACAATCGTTATATATAGGCAATGAGATCGTATGTACTATTTTACAAAGAATTTGATTAGGCTGTCTAGCTGGATTGTTTAGTCAAGAAATGGAAATAAATACAACGTATTTTCAAATGTACTATTTTATAACAATTAGCTTGCTAACTTACTCTTCTACATGTCTGGATTAAATTAATTGCATCAAGCATATCTCTAATTAAGTACCTTATGTTATTTAGACCTTTTTTAATGGGCCTTTGGATGCTGTGCGAGTGCACGTAACCTACCTCGCAGGCTCGCTGCACTGTTCCTAAGGGTTACACTGAAACCGGGCGCCTTTGGAGGGAAAGCTCTCGTAGACGGGCATCAACCGACAAGAAGAGGTGTAGCTAGGTGAATTAATTTATTATTTTTCTTCTCCGTGACATGTCACATGAGATCAAACATGAAGTAATTGGTAACACCCGTGTCATTTTATTAGACTAATAATATCGTGGTTTTAATTAGTGAGGGTTGAGACTAATGATTTTAAAAAATTGTATATAAATTATTGATATCATTTTTTAATTTCTAAAGCACAAGGATTAGGTTGCTTCAACTGCCTATAGGACTAGAAATATATATTGTTGTAAGCATCTATAGTTTCTAAGAAATAAGAGTAAACTACAAGTTTGGTCTTGTATTATTATTGGCAAGTTGATCAAGTCAGTTGTCTTCATTTCTATGCATCTGTGGTTCATAATCAATTATTTGTTGTTTTAGTTGTATTCTAGTTAAAGAGTCCGCACATTGCGGTTGGGACGTAATCATCAAAACCTTATATCACGCATCAATTTTAACCAAATTCTCACACATCAATTTCATGAGTTACACTCGTCTTTCCTAAATTAACTATAACCACATGTATATACATATGAAAAACCCTAAATCAACAGGAGCATAGAATTGGCACATGTAGATACATATAAAAAAAAACCCTAAATCCACACGAGACTGCTCTTCAGAATTAATATTGCCTTGCAATGCAACATGGGCTATCAAGTTAATTTGTGTCCCAGTAAACGGACCGAATAAACACGAACAAGGACATGTTCGCGTCCGTTCATATAACTTTAAACAATTAAACGAACCAAATATTTGTTTTCATGTTTGTTAAAAAAAATAACATGTTCATGTTCGTTTATGTTTGTTCGTTAAAATCTTAGTGAAAGAGCCCACACGTTGCGGTGGCACAAATTTGGTCATTTTTAGCTAGTCAAAATGTTATTTCTCTTTATATAACAATGGCAATGAAATAATATCAATATCTAACATCAAAATACTGTTAATCAACTGTAAGTATCTGTAATATACAAATACGTAATATAAACGGTTCGCCTAACTTCATATTTTCTTTGTACTTCCCAAACTTGTGATTCATATGTTTATTAATCAATGGACTTGGATCTACACACATAGATAATAAAGCCAATAATAATTTTTATTTTGTTTCATATTTGCTTGATTCAAGTGACCATCATCTACACTCAAGTGACTACCCTAAAACCTAAACCCTGAACCCGAACCCTAAACCCTAAACCTGAAACCCGAAAACCTAATCCGAAACCCGAAAACCTAAATCCTAAACCCAAACTCTAAACCCTAAACCATAAACCTGAAAACCAAACCCTAAACCCGGAAATCTAAACCCTAAACCCAAACTCTAAACCCTAAATCATAAACCCGAAAACCAAACCCTAAACCCGAAACTCGAAACCCTAAACCCGAAATCATTAAAGAAATGCGAATGTAAAAAAATATGAAATCCTTAATTTTGTGCTAATTTGGTAATTATATGAAATCCTTAATTTTGTGCTAATTGGTTTTTCCAGGGGGGTATGACAAGCAACCAAAATGTTATAAAGCCAATAATAATTTTTATTTTGTTCCATATTTTCTTGATTCAAGGTGACCATCATCAGCTTACATTTTACTCTGGGTGACAGAAAATGACTAAAATGACACTAGATTGATTCATGGTTATTTTTTTATTCTACGGTTTTTTTTGTTGGCATATAGGTACCAAAATGTTATAATTAATATTTTGTATGTAATCCTCTAGCAACAGAAACTTGGAACGGAATTGTAGAATGACTAAAATGCCCCTAGAGTTCATTAGTAGACAATTTTCTGATGTTAGTGTCTATCGTTGGATATTGACACTATAAGCATTTTACGATATGTGGGTGAGCTAGAATTGCGCAGAAACTGTGGGATGACAAAAATACCACTGTAGTTGATTCATGGATATTTTGTGTTGGACAACAAATCATCAACAAAACTCAACATAAATGTTGTATAGGGAAGGTACCTGAAGTTGCAACGATGACTACAATTTGCAATAAAATCCTGGCAGTCAATGTAATCTTAACACCTAAATTTGTATCACTTTATCTGTTCTTGTATCCTTGCTTAATCTAAATTGTGTAATATTTATATGTAAAAATAACTGTACGTTTATGGAAACTTTGTAACGTCCCTCTATTTACAAATTTGGTTTGATCATGAAGAAAAGATTGAATGGACATAATTGTAATAGATGTAATCGAACAGGAAAATAGTGAAATTATTACTTTCATTTTAAAATTGATCTACTTTTTGAAAGCAGTTGCATAATCTAATGAATGAACCTTGAAAGCCTAACTGGACATCTATATAAATTATTAGTCTTTTGGTTGAAATCGAACCGAATGTAAAACTGGAATGATCAGTCTTGATGGAACCCGAACCCAGATGAATTCGAACCGAAAGAAATCAAACTCAAACAAAATTGTAACAAGATGGGTACAAATATTTGGTTCAGGTCTGGTAGAGATTGGTTACGCGCGTATCGACACCGGATTGCGCATGTACAACCGTTGCGTCAAACGTGTACTGACACCGGATACACGCCCGATGTCGCGTTACGATTGGGAGTTCTAGGTAGATTTTGAATTTGGCATTGTAGAACCATGGATAGCAGCAACATCGTATTCTTAAAAGTT
Organism: Bidens hawaiensis; assembly: GCF_021521415.1. NCBI lineage: Eukaryota > Viridiplantae > Streptophyta > Magnoliopsida > Asterales > Asteraceae > Bidens > Bidens hawaiensis. The sequence goes on from NW_027492557.1 coordinate 145,346, forward strand.
TAGGTTTGTTTATTTTGCAGATGTGGATATGAATTCTGCTACACGTGTGGAGCAGAATGGAAGAATAAGAAGGCGACATGCACTTGTCCTCTTTGGGATGAAGAACACATCATGGATATTGAGGAAGAAGAGGACGAGGAAGATGATTTTGAGCATAATTTTGTTCTTCAGAATGATAATTTTGGGCATAATGTTGTTCTTGAGGATGTTTTTGGGCATTATCTTCATCTTGAGGATAATAATTTTGGGGGTGATGTTGCCCGTGAGGATGATGGCATCGGGCATAATGTTGTCCATGAGAATGATGTTTTTGAAGATGATGGTTTTGGGCATAATGTAGTCCTTGAGGGTGATGATTTCGAGAATGATGATTTTGAGGAAGAAGTTCTTCTTGATGATGATGTTCACGAGAATGATGATTTTGAGGATGAAGCTCTTCTTGAGGATGAAGTCCTTGAGGATATATTAAACATGTCCAACACCAAAACCATATTGAAGACTCCTAAAATCTTGGAGAGTAATTAATATAATAATTAGTTTATTATTATAAGATAAGTTAGTCTTATTTTATTTAATCCTATTTGTTTTAGATTCAAATTGTGTATTTGAGTTAGTATAGGATTAGTCATGTATAGGCTCTATATAAGCCATACATTGTATCAGAATTATTAAGTTTTTCTCGTTAGTCGTTTTCTTAATAAAAGAGTTGATCGTGTGTTGATCAAATTTCGTGTTCGTGTTCTTGATTCACCCGCCTAAAGTTTAACAAGGATGACGTCCTTGAAGAAGAACAAGAACAAGATGACTGCGGTAATGATTTAGAGGATGGCGTATATGATGATTGATGATGTTTATGATGATTATGGGGATGATGTGGATGTTTATGATGATTATGGGGATGACGAGGATGTTTATGATGATGACTATTATTTTTGAACGCAGGACACACGAAGATATGACAAATCCCATAGATGTAAAGTTTCAATATTCGATGTTTGTGTCACTTAACGTTTTGAATGGCAAAATTTCCCAATGCTTCACCAATTCTCCACTTTTATTTTCAAGGTTAAATATAATTTACAGTAGATTAAGATGATAGTTATTGGTATAATTTACAGTAGATTAAATTTTCAATGTTAAATATAATTTACAAGTATGCAACACCAGTTATTACATATGACATAAATAGTGCTTAGAGGGAATAAGAATAACGGCCACTGGGTCATTTAACTGTAGGTTGCAGGGTTGGTACTGTTGATAGATGGTTGACTAGCAATAGATGTTAGCATACTTAAAGCATTGTTATGGGTTGACAGATTATAAAAAAAAGTAGTAAACGAGTTAAACATATTGGTTGACGCGTTTAGTTAAACAGGTTAATATGGTGACCTGCATAATTAAACGGACTAAACATGTCAACCTGAAATGACATTATAACAATGTAAAATATAAAAAAACGAAATAGTAACAAAAGGTCAAGAAAAACTGTGGATTGAGCAAGTCGTAAATATCAAACTGTAGCCCTGTAAATCTCCGAATCATATTGTTTTATTACTTAACATCATAAATAGACGAATTGTAAGACTGCAGACGGCTTACAGTGATTTTTGTATGCCTAGTTGGCTAGCTAGTTAGCGGTAGTTGTAATAAAATCAGCCCATATATGATCAATGGATTATGTTCTGTCAAGTTTCCTTATCTGACATGCAATCACGACCCATTTAACACGGTTGGACCTTTTTGTGACAAAACAAACACTAGGTGGCCACAACCCTATGATGTAGGGCTCGTATGGAATCGATTGGTGCTAAAGAAGTTAATCGAAAATATGAAAACTTTTATTTTTAATATAAGTAACAATTGAAAACACAATGATCAAAATCTTTAACATAATGCATAGAAGAACCCAATTGAAAAACACAATGGACAACCAAATAAAACAATATAAAAAACCCACAATTTTTTTTATTTTTATTTTTATATTACAATATGATATTCATATTAAAGATTAAAAAAACACTTGCTATAATGGTAAACAAATTTTCGAAAAAATGTCGTATGAAAAAGTTATAGACGTTTTAAAATGATGGAGGAATTGACATGTGTCTTGCATGTGGTGAGAGAAAGTCATCGTAAGTGAGTTATTATTACCTTCATGCTCTTCTTATCAATTTTCATTTTTGCATTAATTTCCACCATCCAAATTTAAGATCAATGAATAAGATTCATGCTCACCCTTCTCATTTTTATTGTACTTTGTATTTTAACTTTACCCACAAAATAAATAATTATATAAGGCAAAATGTGTTTCCATAAAGAATAAGAATTAGTTCTAGGTTAAATTCACAATTTTTTTAATGGATATTGATTTTTGATACTTCTAACTTTCACTAGTTGGTAGATAACACTCCCAACTTACGATTTGTTACCCACCACTCCCAACTCTCACCAAATTTGTTTCTGGTACTCCCGAACTTAACGAACCCTGACTCCGTTAATTTTAAAAAAAAAACTTTCGCTGTCTGAACCAATAACACACCCCAATCATTACCACTCTTGATGAAATTTGGGAGTGGGTGGGTAACAAATCAAAAGTTGAGAGTGTTATCAACCAACGAGTGAAAGTTAGGGGTATTAAAAACCAATATCCTTTTTTTAACAACAATTTTTTTTCCCATCTATTTTACCCCCCATGTCTTAAACAAAGTGAGATTTTACCCTCATATCTCAAATGAGATTAGAACCCATAACCATTTGGATAACCGTCATACATTTGTCACTAGATCAGACTAGTGGTTGTAGGTGAAAGTCATAATTAGTTCGATGTATAACATTAGACCTACACTCGATTAAATTCTAATGTACAATCAAATACTGAAATATGATTTCAGCATAAAGGTAATCTCTTGATTTAATTCGACTTACAAGTTAAGTAAGATCAATAACAATTACAGTGCAGTGGTTGTTTTAAATTAAATATATGTATTGATCCTAGACATCGAGCCGTTTTAACCTTTACTCCGTCTGATTTCTAATCAAAAGCCGTTTGTTAAACAAATTTGTTAACATGTAAACTCATTTATCCCTCAAAACATTTAAACACCTCAATGTGAATGTTGTCAAGGCTAATCGCCTAATCCTGTATGATTAATGCGATATTACGACAATATCGTTTTTGTTAAAAGCTAAATGTACCATGAGTCGTCCATCATGTCTAATCAGAATGATGATTTCTTTCAGTATAAACAACCACCCCCCCCCCCCCCCCCCAAACAAGAATCACCAAGTCAATTTACCAATACATATAATACCAACTTTCGTCAAGCGGATCCTCAAACTCATCATTCTCATAGTCTTCCTCTTCGGTATCCATGATGTTTTCTTCTTCCCAAAGAGGACAACCGCATGTTGCCTTCTTATTCTTCCATTCCGCCCAACAAGCGTAGCAAAATTCATGCCCACATCTGCAAAATAAAACAAATATAAACCTCTAAAATGATCATTTGCTGCAAGTTTGAAATTCATTCATAAAGTATTAAGTTCTAAATTTATAATAATAATAATAATAATAATATCCGAAATAGGATAATATATTGTTAACTTAAAAAAAACTAGCATTTGTTCTTTTGGAAAATAAAAATAAAATTCTTTAAATTTGTTTCAGATATTAACTTATTACATAGACAAGAGTAAATTACACGGTCCCGTGATAAGTCCATATATAACATGTTAACTTATTACATAGACAAGAGTAAACAACTTTACGAACAGGTTTATTCAAGACGGGTCAGGGTCATGCCTAAACAGTATATTAAATGCTTTTAGCATGCAGCAACATTTTTTAAAGATTATCATTGCAATTATATAGTAATCATATGGATTTTAGAGATTAACTGGTGAAAATAATGTACCTGCAAGTCATGTGGTAGCAACCAGCTGCTAATTCTATCATATGTTTGCATTTTATGCACTGCCTCTTCCTTGCTGCCATACTTTTGATCTTCGATTCTTCCACAAGTTGTGTCGGGTTTTTTCGTTTATATTCTGCACAGTTCATATCATTATGATTATGCCACGGAACCTTGCAAATAATGCAAAAAATACCATGACATTTGTAACACTTTCTAGCTCCAAATCCATAAACCAATTTAGGAAGCCCAATAATTTCAGTTCTTGACATCAATGTGGAACAATTAGGATAAGGGCAGTAAGCTTTTTCTGAAACGAGAACCGACTCTTCTTTCACCCATTGTCTCATCAATTCAGTAAACTTTGGGTTTAAGAATTTCTCACAGCTTTCTAATCTAAAATCATTCCCGCAACCTTCATGAGGGCATTTTGGTAGCACGCCATTAAGAATTTTCACCTCTACATGTTGCGTCACACAAGAATAACAGTATTTGTGTGTACAACCTTCAATTGAAAAGAATTCGTGTATAGATTTATCATCTAAGCATATAACACAACTTTCAAGTTGTTCTTGAGTTGGTATCACCTTGCATATTTGGGATTCTATTGCTTCTCTTGAAAGCTTAAACGCGAAGTTAACATCATTACGATCAATAAGAGAGATCCCGCAATCAATGAAACTTTTCTTAAGGATATTCACTTGATCCAAAATGTTTTTAGTCTTCTGTTGTTTCGGTGGCCACCGTCCACTAACCTGAAATTGTATGATAACCATATTGGATATCAAACACACTTCTCACAAGATTGAATGAAACAAAAAAATACTGGAAAATATTGGTTAAACGAATAAGTTTATTAAATTCTTAAACATTAATTATTGTTCTGGTTGCTTTAATGAGCTGCTGCATGTTGTTTTTGTTAATAAAGTTTGTGTTTGAAAACAATATTTATGTATTTGGGTTTAAGTTATATTCAATATGGGCTTTAATTAAGCCTTTAGTTATTAATAAAACCCATGTGTTAAATGTTGTAATTGGATGGGTTATGAAGCAAACCGCATCTTCCGGTTACGGGTTATTTAACAAGGTATCTGTGAAACGATGTGACGTTTCTCAACACGCCGGTTCCTACCCTATAAATTCCCAATTATCATCGGTTTGTAAACGGTAGAGTTTGTAAGCATCACAAAATTATTGTATTCTATTGTCTTGTTTATATTCCAGTTCTTCACCTTGCTCGATTGTCAAAATCGTGACAATCGTGTTCTGTGATATTTCTTGGTATAAAAAATGGCACCATACGGTCAGAAATCATCCCCTGAGGAGAACAACGTTTCTAACAAGAATAACTTGGTGATTTATTCTCGGCCACCATTAGTTAAGATATACATACATTTTTTGACAGTTATACAATCGAAAAGCAGTTTCAATAAACCGCCAAATGCTAAACAGTAAATACTCATAAACGGTCATATTCTACCTACCTAATATAATTGCATAATCTTACAAATATTAATAAACTTAAATACATAAACATAATAAATTAAAGCTAAGTTTATAAATATGTCTAATAGATCATGTATAGTACTATCAAGATGATTATTCAATTGAGGGGAAAATCAACTCACAAAGTGATAGAGAGGAGAATAATCACAATAAAATACAACTCTGTTGAGATCCAAAGCAGTTGCAGCGTCCAAAGCCTCAATCAATGCCTGCCCCTCCACACGCTGCGTGCAAATCGGATCACCTTGAATCAAATCCAAGGGCTTCCTCAGCTCAAAAATCAGCTCATCCTTCGAGTTGTATATGGCCACACCAATTCCCGCCATAGTCACTTTTATTACTGTTGAACTAGGACCGTGAACTCTTTCCTCACTCAGTAAACCTTTAAAGTAACCCTTAAATAACTCTGGATGAACTTCGCTCTTCGAAGAAGAAGAGCCTTCACCATACGGGCGCTTCGGCATTTGAGAAAACTCGCTAGCATGTTTCTGATGGTTGAGATGATACTTAAAACCAGCACATGCTTCCTCATCTTTAAAATCATTTAACTTATCTTCCACGATGATTTCTTCATCCCAAAGAGGACAATTGCATGTAGCCTTCTTGTTCTTCCATTCCGCTCCACACGTGTAGCAAAATTCATATCCACATCTGCAATAATAAACAAACAAAAAACTGTCAATTGTGCAACTTTGAAAGTCATTCAATAACAACATTGCCACATTTAAGATCTTTGAAATTCGACGCCCCAAAAACTAATTATCAAAAAGTATCAACTCACATTTTTACTTTTTGGAAAATAAAAATAAATACATTACACTTGTTTCAGTAAAGCATTAGACACACTGATAGGAATCGTATCTAGTTTCTACTCTAAATGTCAGTTGGCTATTTTAGGAGGGGTTAAGTGTAATTATATTTCTATAAATAGGCATCAATAGCCAATAGGGAGAGGGGAATAGGTTTATGTTGATTGTTGAATATGGCATTGCCATGGCTCCCGCGTATGCGATGAGAGAGGGCTAGGCCCGGGAATATCTTGTAATCTTTCTTTACGTTTTCGATAATATAACCATTCTTCCTTTTTATCCCTACTATCTTCTCTAAATTCAATCTATAACATATCAAACCCTATCACACACATATTCACATTTACCTAACATGTATAACTAGGCATAAGATCATATTGCACTTTCAGGCCAACTTTTTAGAATAAAATCTATGATCCTTATTGCTCACTCAGTAGTAGAGGTGCACAGCCAACCCGGTTAACTGGTTCCTAACCATTTCCAACCCGAAATCCTAACCAGTTAGTAACCGGTCCACCACTAACCGGTTTATATTATTGATCTCCGAAACCGGTTAACCGAACCGGTTATTTGGTTTTTTTTCTAATTGTTTTTTTAAAACCAATTTTTTTCTGGATAACCATTTCGGTTATACCCGAAACCGTTTATACCAGGTAAGGATTTCTTGTCTCAAAACTGATTAGTAACCGACCCGATTAACTGGTCTAACCGGTTATTTGACCGTTGACCACTAACCAGTTTTGAATATAACTGGTTTTCAACTAGCCGGTTTGTGCAGCACTACTCAGTAGTAACACTTTAACTCATTGAATAACGTTACATAAACTGTTAGGTAATTTGTTTTTAGTAGAGGACTTATGTTACAAGTAAAAACAACTTTAGGAACAGGTTTTTTCAAGACGGGTCAGGGACATGCCTAAACAGTATATTAAATGCTTTTAACGCGCATCAACATTGTTTAAAGATTATCATTGCAATTATATAGTAATCATATGGATTTTAAAGATTAACTGGTGAAAATAATGTACCTGCAAGTCATGTGGTAGCAACCAGCTGCTAATTCTATCATATGTTTGCATTTTATGCACTGCCTCCACAGATTCCTTGCTGCCATACTTTTGATCTTCGATTCTTCCACAAGTTGTGTCGGGTGTTTTCGTTTATATTCTGCACAGTTCATATCATTATGCCATGGAACCTTGCAAATAATGCAAAAAATACCGTGACATTTGTAACACATTCTAGCTCCAAATCCATAACCCAATTTAGGAAGCCCAATAACTTCAGTTCTTGACATCAATGTGGAACATTTAGGATAAGGACAGTAAACTTTTTCTGTAACCAGAATTGACTCTTCTTTCACCTGTTGTCTCAACATCTCAGTAAACTTTGGGTTCAAGAATTTCTCACAGCTTTCAAATCTCAAATCATTCCCGCAACCTTCATGAGGGCATTTTGGTAACATGTTGCTTCACGCAAGAATAACAGTATCTGTGTGTACAACCTTCAATTGACAAGAATTGGTGTATAGGCTTATCATCTAAGCATATCACACAATTGTCCAATTGTTCTTGAGTTGGTATCACCTTGCTTATGTGAGATTCTATTGCTTCTTTTGCAAGCTTAAACGCAATGTTAACATCATTACGATCAATAAGAGAGAACTCGCAGTATATGAAACTTTTACGAAGGAGATTCACTTGATCCAAAATGTTTGTTGTCTTCTGTTGTTTTGGGGGGTACTGCCCAAGCTCTAGGGTTTGGAAGTCCTTAATGATTTTGAGGCGGTTATTGGTTTCTGTTGCGAGTTTCTCAAGCTCTAGGGTTTGGAAGTCTGTGAGGTTAACGTCGTCGTGAATTGAGATTGGAGGTGGCGATTGTGATGATGGTAAGCTAGTTGTAAGTCGGACTCGACGGCATTGTTCGGCGGCGAATATGCTCACTTGGAGTCGTCATCATCTGCTGCTGCTTAATTACTTACTGGTTAGGGTGAGTTTGTAGAATGTAGAATGCAAATTGTTACGTTAATTTGGGAATGGAATGGAATGCTAATAATCCAAAATTACAAAGATTATTATTATTATTATTATTCTTATTATTATTATTGTAGTACGTATTTCTGCTTATTGTTAGTCGTGCATGGCCATAAACGACTGCAAATTCATAACGACTATCAAGGTGGGGTCTAGCCACTCGGTGGGCCAACATTTTCCTTTTGATTTTTGATAAAATGGCAAAACAGGTCCTTTATGTTTTCATGGTTTTTCAATAGTCGTTCTTTAGAAAACTTAATGACTGAAATCATAATATGTGTTTCCAAAATATTTCACAGATCCCACCACCGCCACCGCCTCGTCCTGCCACCAACCAACGTCCAGCAACCACCACCATATCCGCCTATCACCACCACCACGCATATCACAACTGGTGCTACATATGCGGCCGATTCACCGAATCTGTTTTTTGCTCCGATTCAACGGCGGATTCGTTGAAGAGATTCATAACCCGAACCCACTCTCTCGGACTCTCACCAAACCCATTTCCGGCAGCTGATATATATAACACCGTTGATAATAGGAGATCGGCGACAGATTATCGTCTTTAGTGGTCGTTCGCATACTGGAATATGATGTTTTTTGAAGATGGATCTGGGTCGGGTTTACACCCGGTACCGATTAGTATGTCGGATATTTTATTGGGTTCTGGGTTCTGGATTTTTTATTGGGTTTTGGTTTTGAGCAGTTGTTGGATCACCTGCGACAACTGTTCGGCTTTCCGGTGAGGCGTTATCATATAGATTGTAGAGAGATTTAACGGTGAGGCTTTTTGGTTGGTGGTCGCTGTGGCAGGTGAAGAGTGGTGGTGGCGAAGGCAAGTGGTGGCGGTGGCATGTGGTGCTTGTTGGGTGGTGGTGGTTTTCGATGTTAGAGATATAGATAAGAAGATGACGATGATGCATATGAGAGAGAGAGAGAGTGTGTGTTTAATTGTTTTTATATATATTTATTTAATTTACTAGTTTTTATCCCCTGTATTACGGGGGTTGTTTTATATTTTTGTTCTAATAGTTATTTATTTTTTGAATTTATATTTTTTTATTGTATGAAAGTTAATAATATTATATTTATGGTTTGATGATAAATTGTTTCACAAATAAACGAGATGTTATAACCCGGATTAAAAGTTATATGGTTTTGATGAAACCCAATACCCGTTTTTTTAGTATAAAATTGGTTTTTTTTAATTATAAATAATATTTATGAAGGTTAATAATATACTTATGGTTTGATGAGACCCATGACCTATTTATTTTTTTTACTATAAAATTGGTTTCTTAATTTAAATAATATATATATATATATATATCTTTTTTAAAATAAATAAAATATTGATTTTTAGTATATCTTATTTTATAGGATTTTTACATCAATAATTTGGTGAGAATAATTTTTTATTGAATGAGACGTTATAACTCGTTTAAGGAATATCTGGGTTTGGTAAGACACATACCCATGAATTCGGGTCAAATGCATGAGAACCTCCATTTAAAAATCAAGCAAATCTGGTGACTCCAAAAAAGGGGAAACGACCATATCGCGACACGTATGATTTTTATGTTTTTGTTTATATATATTATAGATTTCTAATAATAAATAAATATGTAAATTTACAACACTACCCTCACATGCTTTGCACATGACCAAAGTTAACGAAAAAATTTAACTGGGTTAGTAGAAAAGGACATAATCTGAAACATTTTGGAACACAGAATATGATTTCAATCATTAAGTTTTCTAAAGGACGACTATTGAAAAACCATGAAAACATAAAGAACCTGTCTTGCCATTTTGTCTTGATTTTTTTTTGTGTGACAGGTGTTTGAATACGGACCATGTAACAAATATGTATGTTTATGGTTTGGTTTAAAATTTTAAAATTATTTAAATTGAATATTGGTTATGTTTCACAGTTGGTTTTTTCTTTAATTTTGTTTTCAATTTATAACAGTTTAGTTTTGGTTTTCGTCAAAAATATATAGATACAAACGGTTTGTCTCACAGGTTTAGCTTAAAAATCGTGAAAACTAAGTTATGAACACTCGTATGTAACATGCTATTCTTTTTAATTAAAAAAATTACAACAATATCATACTCAAATTAAAGAGAACAAAATGCTCGTTTTTATGGTGTAACTTTAAAAAATATATATTAACGTATGAAAAAATTTCGGTCGTTTAAAAATTGAAAAGGGAGGGTCAGTTGGTTTAAAATTAAAACTAATATAAAAAAAACAGTATGTGGTAAAGGATGAGAGACTAAATTTGCAAGTACTCTTTGATTTTTCAAAAGTCATAGTAAAGTTGAGGATGAAAAAATATTAATATTTTCAAAGAATTGAATATTCACTTGGGTTTTATGTTTGAAATACTATTTTGCTCTTCTTCAACATGTTTTGTACGTTGTACTATATGTTAATAATTTGTAAATTCTTTAAAATCACAATGGCTTAGGTTTTCCTCATCTCGTACATTATATATGGTATAAATAAACAAGAGGATAAATTTGCTTCTTTTTTTAATAGCGGTTTGGATCCACCCTCAATACCTTACGCTACATTCTTATTTAAGGGTTTGAAAAGGAAAAGATAAGAAAATTTTTCTTTTTTCATTCTTGAGTATTTTCATTAAAAGAAAAGAAAGAGAATGGAAAGAAAACTTGGGCATTTTTTCCTTAAAAACTTTCATTTCAAATATTGCATGATTGTGAAGGAAAGTTTATAGCTCATTACAATATTACTAATTTATCATATCTCAATTCTCTTTTCCATGTTGCTATGAGGATATAATTGTAAAGTTACATTTCTTTTCTCTATCATTTCCTTCTGATATAACTCAAGAATGTAATTAACAGTTTCTTTTATTTTATTTTATTTTAATTCGAGAATTCCTTTAAGTATATAATTTATTTTCCTTTCTTCTCCTATCCAATCTTATTATTTTTTTTCTTGTATTTTAAACCCGAGAATACAGTGTTAGTGAGCCTTCTCTAGACGAGATGCTGTATAGCTTGTAAATCATTTAAAATAACTTTGTCTTAATTTGTCATACTCTTATACATTTAAAATGCTAACTTTTTTAATAAATGTTCATTACGTTTAAGCACTATCATTATTCATTAGTCATAGTCATCTCTAATACCACCGCCTAAATTAAAACTAAAATATACCACTAATGTGTCCTTTTCAATATTAAAAGCTTAAAATTAACTAAACGATAAACCTAGAGCTCAACTTACAATTAAGTAACCTAGTATAACTAGGAAACTAAATAACATAAAATAGGAAATACAATTGAAGCCGTTCTAAAAAACCGAAAATACAATTGAAATAAAAAGTAAAAGATATTATCATGATCTTCTGCATCAAGAACACTCACAAATTGTACCCTAAAAAGAAACAAAATAACACAATGCGTATATACCCTAACAAAATTTTTGTCATGTTTGTATAAATCATCTTAGTTTGAATGTCAAAGAAGTTGTTTAAAAAATATGTGTTCGAGTTATAACCCAAAAGTGATACCTAAAAGGCTAAAACAATTGAGACATCATGGAGGGAGTGAGTAGTGGACTAGTGGTGATGTTGACCTGACAGTGATTGTGAAAGAGAAGTGATTAAGGTGGAAAAAAGAGAAAATAAAATGAACTCATGTAATACACTGGTGTTTTAAGTAAATATGGATAATTTTAGAATTTTAATTTAAAACCAACTTAAATTTTAATAATTTAAATGTTAACTATACCGGTAACGCGACTAGGAACACTCATAAACTTACTGTCGTTTTCAAGAATAATCTCCATCTAACGAAGAAGTAACACACTAGTGCTCTAACTTTTACCTTCATTACCAGACGCCTAGAATATTTTCTTGGGGAGATGCATACATGTTCGGGAAACATAGAAATAGGAATTGTGATGGTCGCGAGTCTCCAACATTGATTAGGATTTAGATATTATTGGGTAGCCGAAAAACGTGTCTTCAACAAACACGTACAGTCATATAAAAGTTTATTAGATTTTATGGTTCTTTCACTATAGAGGCCGGGAGGCAATTTAGTGTTGTGTCATCTTTGTCTTTTGCGAGTTTGGTACAAATTGCACGGGAGTGAGTTATCCTAGGTCCCTTAGATTATTGTGATACAAGTTGTGTTTAAGTTAATTATTAATACCCTCTTTATATTAATATATATTGTATCCGAAAAGACTAGGAGGTGATTTGGATTGTGGGTACCATAGTATTATTAGGCAAGGTGAGACCGGGAGGTGATCCAAACCTTTAAAAATTGAGCTTCACATGTCATTAGAGTTCTAGGGTGTCGTTGGTGACGCCGGGAGGCGGTCTAGTTTTTTTTAGTGGTCTTTAGTGTCATATATTTTAAGATATTGTTTTTCAACCATTCAAGTTCGTTAACTATTAATTTTAACCTGTAGGATTCCATTACCTAGGTAGTCGTTTCTCGCATATTAGTTAAACCCAATTTATATAAAGTTTCGTTTTTAGTTTTAGAGTAAGTATTATTTAGTTTATTTTTAAAAATTAAAAAACACAAGAACCAATAAAATCAATTTATTTAAGTTATTAGTCAGAGTCTAGTTTAGGTGTCGCTAGTGTCCTTTGGGTTCGACATCCGGACTTCATTAGGCTTTACTACAGTTGATAGGTGCACTTGCCTGTTTAGTGGTCTAGCATTAGGGTAGTCTAGATTTATAAATTTAAAACTAGAGTGTCTAGGTTAGGTTAAGTTTTTATAGAACGCGTTTTGCACATCAATATACGTGCCCGAAGGTACGCATTACATACTTAACTTGTGCATCATTCTTCCGATATATTCATAACTAACCTTACATTTATAAAGAGCATTTCGCCTTACATACCTCAGATATTATTAGGGTCCGATGCCCTACATCCTCGGATATTATTAGGGTCCGGTACCCTCCATCCTCGGATACTATTAGGATCTGGTCTCCCTTTCTTCTCTACTATCATGTCATACCTTTCTATATATATAATTGTAAGTTTCATACGTACATACCTCATTCATCCATCCATCATATACAACAATCATATCATCAAACCATCACTTGGCAGTGTATGCAATATCCGAAGATCGTTCATGCACCGACAAGCTTTCATTCACATTTAAGATATACATAAATAACATACAAATCATACATGGCATACACTTACCATTTAAGGTAAGTGTATTAACTATCACATCAAGTATGCACACAGCCCCGAAAACATAACAAGGAATGGGGCTAGAAACTCACCTGAATGCGGTTACGTTCACTGTTTATGGTTATTCCTTTCTTGAGCTGTGCACGACTAAGTGTATAACAATTACACGTATCAATTTAACTATCACTATCCATATCGTGTTTCTGGTTTTATTATTACCCTCAACGAACAGGGGTCGGAGGCAGCGCCCCTGGCAGTGGGGTTCTAGGGGCGGCAGCCCCTAGCAGGGTCCAAGAGGCATAGCCCCTGGCTGGGTCGAGCTGCCAGGTCAGCTTGAAAAACTTTTATTTTCATTAACTGTCTTAACACATTTTCCATTAGCATTTTAATTATTATTTTATTCACTAACTTAAAAAGTTCGAGGGCTTCTTTGTAATTTATCCATTTTATTCTATGTTCAGTGACCTTTCTGTCATTCTTCAAACTTCAGTTTGTTATCCAGTCCTTAACGAATGGGGGCTCATAACGAATGAAATCATTCGTTACTTCAAAACGAATCTGCCTTCATGACGAGTTGGCTACTATAACGCACCAGTCCTCATAACTAATTGGACCTTATGATGAACTAGTCCTCATAATGAATTGGGACGAGCTAGTCCTCATAACGAATTGGACCTTAACGAATGGGGCTAGTTCGTCATTCTTTCCTTAACGAATTTGAATACGAAATAAGGCTAGTTCGTTAAACTTCCATTAACGAATTAGGGTTAGGTCAGAGAATGTCAGAAACATTCTCTGACATTCCCTTAACTCGTACACCTTTTTCGGCGCCGCTTTTCTTGCGCCATCATCGCCGGAAAAACGGGCGGTGGTTGGAAAAACGTATTTTCGCACCGTTTTTCACCCTTTTTCGTCCCTTTCGATCCAGATCTGAGCTAGGGTGACCCCTAAGGCTCGTCGTTCGCGACTAAATCTAGCGGGTTTAGATCCGTACACTATCATATTTTCATTACCTCGGGTCGGTGCTTGGTTTTCCTTCTTGGTTCGACTAAGAAAAAGAGAGAAACTAGAGAGAGAGCTTAAGTGTGTGTTTAGGGTGGTTTATGGAATATGTAAAATGAATGGATTATGGAGTAATTATTATTTATATATGATGGGTCATGGGCTCAAGCCCATGATCCTTTCTTCTTTCCTTTTTAACCCAAGTCCATAACTCATATCTATTTAACCCAACACAAGCCCGACTCATAATAACTCATAACTTATTTTAATAACTGAAATGAGAAAACAGGATGTTACATGTTGCCTGTAAGTTTGTGGTTTTGTGGGTAATTAAGGATAGAAATGAGGTGGCGGTACATAGTTTATTATAGAATAATCAATTAAAATTCATATCCTGAATATAACATAATCATTTAACTTACATATATTGTGAAAATAAATATACATGAATATTAAAAATAAAATATACATGAATATTAAAAAAACAAAAATAATACATATTATTAACTAATGCTCAATCCATGAAATTAGCTTATATCAGTCGGGACAATAATCTGAAATGATAAAGTCGAATATTAATATTAATATTAATATAATATTAATATTAATATTATGGAAAATTTGAATTATAATTTATAACCGGAAAATTTGAATGGTTTTACCGGAAAAACGAAATAGTGATAATGACCATGGTATCTCCGATTTTTATTTAAAACCTAAAGTGAAATTAACTTATATTTGTCGGGACAATAACCTGAAATGATAAAGTCGAATATTAATATTCATATTATGGAAGATTTGAATTTTAATTTATAACCGTAAAATTTGAATGCTCTTACCGGAAATACTAAATAGTGATAATGTCCATGGTATCTCTGATTTTGATTTAGAACCTAAAGTGAAATTAGCTTATATCAGTTGGGAAAATAACTTGAAATGATAAAGTCGAATATTAATATTCATATTATGGAAGATTTGAATTATAATTTATAACCGGAAAATTTTAATGGCCTTACCGAAAAAATGAAATAATGATAATGTCCATGGTATCTCCGATTTTGATATAGAACCTAAATGAACAACATGTATAACAAAATCACAGGAAAAATATAAACCTTAAAATAAATATAAAACCACGATTATTATAGATATAAAACATCACCGGAAAAACTTACCAGAAGACCGTAATAACGTCCACATATCAATTACACCGTCGTTTTTGTTTTACAGCGATTATAAGAAAATCATATAACAATGAAAATAAATTTAAAACGTTAGAGGAAAACATTACCGGAAACAAATATAATTTTGCCGGAAAAACATATAACAAAATCGGCCATTAGACTATAAAATATAACCTTACCGGAAAAATATTAATACCAATCTGGATTGCCGGAATATATGAGAGGTTGGAAGAATAAAGCAGAAGATATAGAAAGAGAGATTAAATGGTTATGGTTAAAAACTGTTAAGTTTAAATATAGTTTATGGGATTTGGCAAGAGTATAAAAGTAAATAGGTGATTTGGCTTTGAGGTGACAATGATGTGGACACCCTAGAATAATGTCCTGTGGATATTGAGTTTGCTTTAATACCCCCTCTGTCTTATTACAAGTGTTCACATTTCCTTTTTTATTTGTCTCATTATAAGTGTCTACTTTCATAATTTATTAGTCAATTTCCAAGTTTACCCTTAAACACACATAACTAATATTAATAAACAATATTGATGGACCCACTTTTCAATGACATTATTGTCATTTGGTAAGAAAAAATGCAATCATTTAATCCACCTTAAACTTTGTGTTTTTCAAACATGAACACTTAATCACTTATAATGGAACGGAAGGAGTAGTATAGTAAGATTATGAAATATTTTATATT
This sequence comes from Bidens hawaiensis, assembly GCF_021521415.1. Lineage (NCBI taxonomy): Eukaryota > Viridiplantae > Streptophyta > Magnoliopsida > Asterales > Asteraceae > Bidens > Bidens hawaiensis. The sequence continues at coordinate 161,691 of NW_027492557.1, forward strand.
ATCTTACAATATGATGCAACCTATAATGATTATTAAAAAGACACGAGGTGTTGCAACCACCTATGATGTACAGTAAAAAATCATGAAATCTGCCAGGTTAGATGTTTCTTGTTACTTAAACATAGCGATGTTGTGACAATAAGGCTGAGGGGTGTGGGGGGCGCGAGAGGGGGCGTGAGTGGGGGCGCCATCCAATAATATTGTGACGTGTGGCAGAGAGAGAAACTTGATAAGATGGGTGTTGGTAGTGGTGATAGCGCCCCGGGCCATGGTGTGGAGGGGCGCGAGAGGGGGGCGCGAGCGGTTTATTTTTTTATTTTTTTATAAATGTATTAAAAAAACGTATTATTAAAAAAACAAGAAATTATTTAAACAAACACACATTTTTTTGAAAATTCATAATAAAAAAAAAACATACTAAAAATTAAACAAACAATAATATTTAATAATAAAACTAATCTAATACAAGATCATCTGGTCGCCTCGCCCACAAATGTTCAACCAACTCGTGTCGAAGATCCCCGTGTATCTCACGGCTCTTGATATTTGCTATGTTATGAAGTTTTTGTTGATCACTGATTGTGGACGGTTGTGGCGGAATGTCACCTTGGTAGTTTTGGCAAGAGATTGACCACGGCTGCGGTCAAAACTCCCCCTACATGAAGAAGCAAATCATCCTCTTCGGAGGAGTCGGAATCAGACGAGTACGACGACATTATTTTTAAAAGTGACGATGGGTTGTTTGGAGATTGAAGTTGTGTTTGATATGGTAAAAATGGGTTGATTTAGGGGTATTATATAGGATTTTGTAAAGGTTTTTTTAAAAAAGTTTGAAAGAAATGGATAATATATAGGAAGTGTTGTATAAAGAAATGGGTAAGTTTGGTAATATATAGGAGTAGAAATTTTTTTTTTTTTTTTTAAATTTAAGAGCCAACGGCTCATTTTATGGTCTCCAACGGCTATTTTCACCATTCCCCAAGCCCTCACGCGCTACAGCTCCCGCGAGCCTCCTGGCGACTGCCTCGTTTTCCGCTCTCGCGCCCCTCTCGCGCCCCTCTCGCGCCCCGGTGGTGTGGTGCTCGCGCCCCGGGGCGCGAGCGTCTGCCCTCTTGCGCCCCTCCTAGCGCTCCACACCCCTCAGCCTAATAGTATTATCATTAGACCAATCACAAACTGTATACACATAGTGATGTTGTGACAATAATATTATTATCATTAGCTCTTGACCATATGTATGCAATTGAGTAACCTTTTAAACCATTACACTCGACATTTGATTGCAATTAAATACTGAAGTTACAAACAAAATTATATCACATCGCACAAGAAAGAATATTGAATTCAGACAAACTGTGGAAACAAGACAACTGGCAGAAGTTACAAACCTGCAGTTTTGGGGAATTAGTTGGCATGCTGCCCTTGTTTTGGTAGTTAACCGGTCCATCAAACTTCTTCTGTCACACGGTACTCTATGTTCCCTAAAAGTGTTTACACTTCAGGTGAGATCCATCATATAGTGATGTTAATTCCATCATTTGCAAAAGGAGCAACAAGATTCACCATAGGAATCTTGTCCTGTAGCATGAAAAACTGATGAATGAAAATTACCACATCCACAAGTTAAAACAATGCAATTTATATCACATCGTAGCATGAATAAGAATATAAGATCACAGTACCTCTATATTGTATGCAATATAATTTCAATAAGAGTTAATTACCTAGCCGAGCTGCTGTGAGCTACTCAATTTTGGGTCGGCTCGTTAAAAACTCAAATCAAGCTGAGCTTAAATGAGCTCGAGCATTTATTGTGGCTTATTTAATAAACGAACTCAAGCCCTAGCTTCCCATATCATGCTCAAGCCTTAACTATATCGGCTTGGCTCATCTTGTTTACATCCTTATTCATTGGGATAGAGAACATACACTGCAACAGAATGGAAGAAATCAAACTTCTGTGAAACATACTTTGAAAACCTTTAAGGAATGTGAATATGTTGATTAATTTTTCGAGTTTCGAAATGATACATAAAGTTAAATATTATTTAATACCATCAACCACATAATAAGGCTCCATAACAAACTTTGAAAACCTTAAAACACAAAACTCTTAAAACTTAAACAAGAGTACGAGCATTTAAAATGCCTAGCTTCAAAACAGCAAGGAACAAAAAATTTAAGTTTTTCAAGCACTCAACTTGGCTCCAGAAGCACGACATGTTATTTGGCTTGATCTGAAAAGTCGCAGCTACAAGTGTCATTTAAGTGTTAATTTCAAGCCGTGAGCGTGTAAGATAGACGTACCAAAAGTAGAAACAAAAGAGCATTGATTTCACGAGTTCAAAAACGGATCATGAGGGGATACGAGGCTGCGCACAAACACAGGGGTGCCAATAAATTCACAATTCCTGCACATTCTTCTACCGAAAATGGTGAATAAATCGACACGACTTGGACTGGATAGCTCTAAGGTTGTCATTAAGTGCATACTTTGACACTCTAATATCTCGCAATCATGTGGTCCCACAATCCCCCAAGACTCCTTGACATTGTACTTGTTCATTACCCATATGATATGACTGGGAATCGATGTAAAAGGAAATATGCATAAACATTCTCCCATAATCCCCAAACTCATATCGGTCATATACCTCCAATACCTTTTCGGGACACCGACACCAAGTGATTGATATAATGGATCATCATCAGGTTGCGGGATTTCTTTAAAAATATGTTGGGATAAATCAAAAGAAAGGATCACCGCCTTTTTGTTCATTTTGTTATTACCATCACCATTACTAGTATTGTGAGTCTGGGCAAACATAACCCAGTGAAGCGCACCATTGCATAAGACACCATTTCTGCTATTAAACATGTACTTGACATCAGCAAAAACTTTCCAAACATTTGACTTCAAAGTTAACATAAAAAAACATGTCACATATTCACTTTTCCTCATTCCCGCTACAACCTTGTAATCATCACTTGATGAATCATAACCAAAACCGCAACACAATGGCCAAAAAGATGATGGCGTGTAACCAGGGAGTTGGGGCAGTTTCCTATGCACTCCAGTACAGGGATTAATTACTATAATTTCAGCATTGGAGTAACAGTTGCATACGAGGCCATTGGAAGAACCGATTATATAACAAAAAGGTCCATAATGGTCAATAAAGGTAAACCCAAAGAGTGACACGACCAGAGCAATCCTTCTATGTCCATATTTATTATTATGGCGGTCAGTGTTGTAACTGTAGTTTAGTTGGTTTTTGATAAAACGACGGTGAGAGATGAGCGTTAGCCATGACTTGCATACGCTCTTGCAACGTATCAAATCCTCAACATCCAGTTTTAACAGTATCTGCTCGAGGATATCATCAGCGACAGAAAACACTTCTACCATTAATTCAAACTACGTTTAAACGTAGTACTTACCTACGGTATTTAACAACATATGATACTAGATCTGAATTACTAAACTTAGCTGGTGCTCCCTTGGAGGATCTTAAATTCAGGAAGGCTAGTTTTCTGTTTGTGGTCTTTTTATTATCGTTGAATTGGCTATATATACTCTGGCTAGCTAAAAATATCATTATACTAGCTTTTAGCCCCCCGTGTTATGGGGGTTTATTTAAGTTTTTATTTTTTATAGTTTTGATGTTTTATATTTTGTAATGATTTGTTTCATTTCAACCGAGTTTTGTTTTGATTTGATACGTATATATAGTTTGTTACATTCATTATATTTTTTTAAATGTGGGCTCTTTTAATTAAGATTAGTATGCTTATAGTTGGATTTAGGAGCTATGTTGTTCTCATTGTGATGCAATAGTTTTAGCAATACATTACTTTAATAACTCAAAACTTCCTAGGTTTTGTTCCTCTTTTATATAAGCTATAAAATCATTCTTTCTACTGGCAAAAAAATATATTTTGTTTTAGATGTTAAAAATTTGCTATGACATCTTTTACCTCCAAAGCGTTCCCAACAGTGTCACCAATTTGATTACACAGAGACACGAATCTATCCTAGCCATCCTTAATGTTAAATTATCCATTTTCTTCAAATATTCACATGATTCATATTGATACTGGATTTGAATGCCAGTGAACTACAAAAGATATATATTCATAACATATTAAGTAATGATACACATCTACAGTGTTGGCTTTCTATTTTAAGTTTGTTATTTTAAATCTTAGTTTAACAGAAATCAACGTGAAGAATGAACAAGGACAACAAATTCAAAAGGAGCGAATGTTCGAGAACATAAACGAATGAATGAGCCATGTTTTCATGTTCATTCCTCTAACTAAATAAACTAAACTCGGTGTTCGTATTTGTTCACTTATTAAATAAATGATGATTCACTGAATGCTCAATTCGTTTACAAACTTAGACGTAAGCACTTCAAGAAAATATTAAACGCAAGTGAGAGAAAGAAGTATGAAAACTTAAAAAATAAATCTCTAAATGAGAGGGCCATGCTAACAATTTTCTCTTTTCATGACGTACGGCTTTGACCACACGGTCACAACGAACTAAAAGAGTCTTTCCCAGTAGCTCATCGGCAATTTTTTTTTACTTCTAGATTCCAATTTGATTTTAAGATGTCTTTGAGCTTGTGATGATTTTTCAAGAAAGTAACAAAATCCTTTCCCATAAAAAACTCAGCACGGGTAAAATGTAATACAACCTACTCGAAACTAAAATTTTATGACCTCTTACTTTCTCTGCAAATAAATGGAATACATTTTTCTTGTACCCTTGTTTCGGGAAAGCTTAAACCAATAAATTCTTTAATCTTGCCCAAAATTAGTTAGCTTTAACCTTGCCGAAAGGCAGTTAAAGGGATGACGTAGCAAGTGTAAAAATAAATAAAAATAAATAAATAAAACTTCGTATTATACACATATGTATAATTTCATTTAGTCTTTAGTTACGTAATATACACATATGTACATATTATCATTTACCTTAAATTGTACACATGTGCATAAAAAAACGTGCATATACATATATGTACATATTATACATATATGTATAATTTTGCTAAACCAAGATGTTTTTTTATTTATTTTATGAAACCCGGGGATGATAAATAAGAATTTTAGTTTTTTTACTTTTTTTATTTTCACGTTTTTTTTTGTTTTATGATTTTTTTTATTTTTGGGTTTTTTGTGGTCCAAAATAGTTCTCAATTTCAAAATAGTTCTCTCATGATCCCAATCGTATATATCTAAACTATATATAATACACCAAACAAGGCAAATTAAGTCACCTATTTTTAAGTAATTTAGAGCACTTAAAGCATGAGATACATGTGTTAATATGGGTAAATTTGTCTTTTAAATACAATTCATTCAACTTACAAGTTTGGTCTCTCATCTTTAATTATATTATGTTTATAAATTAAGTTGTAAACTAACTTTTCATCCATGTTTTTAAAACGACTATAGCCTTTAAAATTTTTATAAAAAAATTACACCATAAAAACGAGCATTTTATTATTTTTAATTTGGATATGATATTGTTATAATTTTTTTCATTTTAAATAAATTAATATGTTACGTAGGGGTGTTCAGTGTCGATTTTGATGGTTTTTAAGTTAAACTTGTGAGCCCAACCGTTAATACTTATTTTTTTGTTGTCCAAAACCAAACTCAACTATTGAAAGTTGAAACCAAATCGTTACTAACGGCCTGGTTCCAGTTTGGTTTCACAATACTTTAATAATAAATATAGTTTAAAATAATTTTTAATTTAAATGTACCATCAGTTTTAACTAAACACCAACATAATATAATACTTGAGAGGATCATAAATAAAAAATAATAATTTTTGCCACATAAATGATAAATATTAATGGAAGATCTAGGACGTGAAATAATAACAAATATCACAAAATGAATCATACTGCAATTAGGTTAATTTGAAGTTGTATAGCCAAGTTATTTGTAATAAAAGATTATGTTCAATTAAATTTTTAACTATATCTGATATATATTATTAAACATATCTAATAATTAATAATAAAAAAACATTAAAATGCATTCAACCGACCGTTCACTACATTTTGAAAATTTTGAAACCGACCAACAAACCGAAATTAAAAAAAGAAAAAGAAAAAAGAAGTCAAACCAATGACCGGTTTAAACGATTTCAAGGTTTTAACCAAACCATAAATACTTATATTTGTTACGTGATTAATAGGTTCAAACACACCCGCTGCATTGCGCAGGCACCCGTCTAGTGTGTGTGTGTGTGTGTATATAAGATTGGGATCATATGAGAACCTTTCAAGAATTGAGAACTTTGAGAACAATTATTTAGCCACTAACTTTCCTTTGAAGATGGGGGATTTAAAATTCCTTTTAAGGGTAGAAAAGGAATTTAACATCAAAATAGAATTTTGGGAATTCCATATTCCTATCACGATTCACATCAACACAATTGAGATCAAGTCTCAGTTGTGCAACTAGGGTTCAATTTCAAATTGATTCAAAGTTCAATCAGATTTCAAATCGTAGTAGTTACTGTTCGTGTTTGCTCTGTTCAATTCTAATCTAGTAAGTGGTAACCTTCAAACAAATATGATTCAAGTATCGATTTGACCTTCAATTAGAACATTAATTAGTTTTTTTCCTACTAATTGTATATTTGAAGCTACAATCGTTGTTCAATTTCGAAGTAATAGTCTGTCAAGTATGATTTGAACAAGGTAATTTTTTAGTAATAGTTTGTCAAGTATGATTCTAGGTTGATGTGGCAAAACTGACAGGTTGGCAACGGGTCGGGTCAAAATATGTGTGGTTATGTTGGACTGACCTGATACACCTTCTGTGTGAAATTTTATTCCTTTTTTTTAAATAATTAGTGTGTCAAATACTGTTCTTGGTAGATGTGAAAAAAGAGCGGGTTGACTAATATGTCGGGTCAAAATAAACAAAATTATGTTTGCCTGGCCCAATACACCTTCTTTGTGAAACTTTGTTCTATTTATATTTTTTTATATATTAGTGTCAAATGTGTTTTTTTTGGTATGTGTGGCAAAAAGGGTTGGTTGGGCTACGGGTCGGGTCGGGTCGGGTTAATATAGGTAGGGTTATTTTGAGATGACCTTCTGTGTGATATTTTATTTTTTTTATAATTTTTGTTAGTATTAATAGTGTTTCAAATATGAGTCTTGGTAGATGTGGCGAGAAGGGTGGGCTGGTTAATGGGTCGGGTCATACTAAGTGGGGTTATGTTGGGTGGTTGGGTAACGGGCCAGGTCAAAATAATATCATCGGCTGACCCAACATACATTCTGTTCGAAATTTTATTATTCTCTATATATGTGGCAAAAATGGTGTGTTTTAAATGGGTCTGGTGGTCGGGCCAAAACAGGTATAATTATGTTGTTCCTGTGTTCTGACCAAATAATTTGTGTCAAATATGAGAAAAGAAGTTATATTTTGCTTTGTTCATCTTGTATATTATTTATAAAATTTGAATTTTTTAAAAATTGATTGAAGATGATGCAATATGGATGTGAAACAAATTCCCAAGGCTACATACAAAGCACAAGTCTATTCCTCATATTCCAAATCCAACAAGCGTTCAGCCGACCGATGTTTAACCTCATAAACTTCATTGACCAACCAAAGTCAAACTCTACATCATCTCATTCGGTTGAAGAGGCCAACAACTTTGAACAAGGTAATTTTTAATTACGATTGCTTTTGTTACTCTCTCTTATGATAATATTATGTTTTATTGTATTTCGCTCATTAGAAAAGATCGAACCAAAATTCAAGACACCGTTCCCTATTGAACGACATGCGAGATTTACACTAGAAAAAATTTCTTTTGTAGTCTAGAAGAACATGTACAAAACTTTTACTTCGACTTACACTGTTTCTTGAGAGGAATCAGATGTTATACATAGTTATCTTGTTTGTCACCTAGAACACTCGAAAAAAAATTGTCTAGGGGTACAAGGTTTAAAATTATCAAATAATATACATATATGTATATTTATGTATATTATATTTTATATGCTTACTCTCATTTATTTTGTATATTTATGAGGTTATTTAACTAAATTTTGTTTTTGAATTCAACAGGTTGTATGCCGACCAAAGACAAAGATCGATAATCAGACATCGAGTTAGTGATAATATTCAGATGTGCACTAATATGATGTGATACACTACCAATAAACTTGAAGAACTTAATATGAAAACTAGAGAAAGAAAGGATAATATTTTTGAAGAATTCCCATTTGAGCCTCTATACAACAAAGCATATACATTGAAGTACCATACAAAACACACAAAAGTCTCAATTACAGCACCAAAATGAATACGGATGAAAGGTTGTTGAAAAAATAAACATTCAAATGGTCCAGGTGAGAAGACTAAGAAAAAGAGCAAGAAGAAGAAGATAAAATGTAATTTTTGTAACAAACTAGTAAGGAGAAAATGTTTTACACTGATGTTTAACTTATACACTACTATGTCTAGCAAGTGTTGTGTTCAACTTTAAGTTATTGCATTTTAATGGCAAGAACATGATGCTTTTATGTTTCTATCAATAATAAAGTTATGCTATGATACATAAATTATACACATTATACTTATATGTATATTATAATCCTACACAGATTATACATATGTGTATATTATATAGATTATTCATATATGTATATTATACATATTATACATATGTGTATATTATATTTCTGCAGTGATAAACACTCAAGTTAGACTTCGATTACAAATATTTTTCTCTAACTTTTCTCTAACTTTTGAGTCAGATTATTTGTTATAAAGTTAAAACCTTATTGTTTGTCAAAAGAAGGTGATGGTCATTAGATAAGAATATGATGTTTTCTATTTTTTAGTTATGTGATAAAGGTGTCACGAAGATACGAATTAGGCATATAGCATTGGTGAAACCAATTATACATATTCGTATATTACAATAGGCTAGTGTAAAACTTATATTAATTATACATATATATATATATATATATTTAACAAATTATACATATATGTATATTATGTCACGCTTGACCTTTTCACAATGTACCAAAAATCAAACAAATATAAACAAACAACAATTCATTAAAATATAATGCATCAAATCACATCAGTATATTTTAGTACCACATAATCAAAATATGCAATTATGCGATCGATTTCGTAATGAAAAATTTAAACATACAATAGCACGACGCATAAAACTCCAAACAAAATTAAAACAAAAATCATATATTTCTTCTTTTGACATGCCAATTCTTTTGCTTCCTTTAAAATTATCTCATTCTTTACTTGATTATAATAAAACAATAGCAACCGCATATTCTTTAGAAAAGTTTCAAGTTTTATTCTAATCTTCTTTGAATTAGGAAGCCACAATCCCATTTAACTTCTTTTTTCCCATCCATGTTTCCATATGCCTCATGGTGATGATTCCACAGTCGACAAACTATTACGCCCCGGTACACATACACATACTGACATTGACAAGCTACAATTACAAAACAAAACATCGTTATACACATATATACAAACAATATATAATAACATTGATAGCTTTTAACCTTGTGCAGCTAAACATATTACACACATATATATATATATAACTAAGAATTACCTTGTGTTATTATTTGTAATTTTGAGTTTGTTGTCACTATGTCTTCAACGTCTTCAACTTCAATTGGGTCTTTATATGTATTAGAAAATTTGCATGCTCGTTTCATAGCTATCCTTTCATTTTTCTTACCTAAATAATCATTAACACTAATATATAAATAACATCATAACCATTCCCATTAATATATAATTAACATGATGTTTAACTACTTACGTAGAGGCTTCTTTTTTTCTGAATGTGCACCTAATTAATAAACAAAAACTCACTAACAACATTTTTATAAACATCCATGTATGTATAATATTTTTATACATATACGATAGTTTTATTATACATATATGTACAAACATCCATGTATGAGTATATACCAAATCATATACGTACCTATGCATAAAAAAGTCATTTTTATTGTTAATTATTTAAAAACATTTATATTATGTATATTAGTGTACAAAGTCACATCATATTGTTAACTACTTATTTATACAATTTACTAAACAACTATAACTACACTAAGTATTACACAATCTTAAACACCTATATACACATATGTATATTTTCTATCATGTTATAAACAATCATTTATTAAAAATATTATGCATATATGTATATAAAGTCACATCATATATGTACATACATGTATAACTTACCAAACAACTTACTATAATAACTATTACACAAGCTTAAAAACCTACATACATATTATATATTTTCTGTCATGTTATCACAAAAATTTATGCATATAAGAACATAAAAACACATCATATATGCATCAATATGTATAATTTACCAAACAATTAACACGTCAATCAATCTACAGAACAAAGCACATAAGCTATCATACTAAAATATTTTAAATAAATAGGTTGGTTCGGTTATGGTGGTTTTGTAACTACCTTTAACCAAAATCGACCCGCATTTGACGGTTTTCAAAAATTCATTAAACTGACCCATTGGTTAAATTCGGTTCGGTTATGTCAGTTGCGGAGTTACGGTTCAGTTAAGGTTATGACGACTAATATGCTCACCCCACATATAATTACAACATACAAAAGCTACAAGAACCAAATACTAAGGTGCTGTTTGTTTTTTCAGAGGTAAAATGTCTGCAGTCTGCGGACCACATCTGGAGCAGAAGAGGTGGACCAAATCTCTGCAGTCTGCAACAAGAAGACTGTTTGTTTTTTAACATCTGCCGACTTTTAAAATAAACTGAAATTATTATTATTATTATTATTTGAAAGAGATACAAATTGGAATCCAAAAAATAATATAACCTAACAGACTTGTTCCCGATTTTCCTCAGAGGGAAACACACACAAATTTGGATGACTATGGTGAAACACACACAAACAACAATTGAATTACCTCAACTGTTTAGTTTAGCAATTAACCCGTCTTCCCCCAAATACAAACTCAAATTCCACAACACAGATACAATTAGCCCTAATTTCCACAACACAGATACAAACTCAAATTCACACAAATTAATCATGCAATTAGATAACCTGTTGGAGAGAGAGACGGTGACGGATCTGTGTTGTAGAGAGAGGCAGCGGATCTTTGGAGAGAGAGAGGCGGACTGTGACGGATCTTTAGAGATAGACGGCGGCGGTGGAGGAGGAAGGCCGGCGGTGGTGTCGAGGGTGGAGTCAGCTAGGGTTTGGGTGGAGAAGGAGGAGGGTGGAGGTCTGCTAGTGTTGTTGATAATGGAAATAAGAAGAGAAGAAGAGGTGAGAAGTGACAGGGGCAATACTTCTAGGAGAAGATGACGCGCAGACATTTTTAAATGAAATATCTTCTAAAAAACAAACAAACTGCAGAGCTCAATGTCTGCGCGGCGCAGACAAAAGAGGTAGAGAAGTGCTTTTAGTGAAAAACAAACACCACCTAACTTATTATACAAATATGTACAAACAGAAATTATACACATATGTATAACATACACGAACTACAATTATCATAACAATTGTTCATTATACACATATACACACACAATTTTTAACCTTATAACTACTTGATGCAGTTTCGGAAGCAATCAATGGCTCGAGACACTTTATGATAACCAAAGACGATAATTAAACTAAAGGTTCCAAGAACAAGGTTCTTATTAATTCATAATCAATCAAAAAACTAATGAAAACGTTTACAATTAATCCTATTTATACTAGACAGGAAAAGATAAACATGGAAACTAGATAAACATAAAATAATAAAAGATAATAAAAATCAGATTTTAAATTAAGAGATGCTCCTGCATCATACTCCCATTCTTCGAAAAAACTCGTCCTCGAGTTTTGCCTTAAAACCAAAGCCACTTGGATCGAAAGGAACATCAACTCGCTCCTTATTTATCAACACCATTACCCGCCCAAACTGTTCAACTTTACGGGTCGTCTCACCCGGATCTAAATTCGTACCGCCTAGGTTTATCGGGTTGCCGGTTCTCTCCACTTCCTTCTCCCCATCTTCGGAAAAGACTCAAAAATCATTGACAACATGATTCTCATTCAGTGTTATCACGACCCACCTAAACGGTTCAACTTCAGGTTTCATCTCATCCAACTCTAAACTTTTATCACCTGGGTCAAAAGGAACATCCACGTGATTATTGTTCATGGTTTGTGCTCTTTTTTTCTAACTCATATGGGCTAGGCCTTTTATTAGCCGTATTCCCATGAAACCCACCATTAGGAATATCATATGCATTTTGTTGAGCCAAAGTTATAAGGCTTAACCCCACATAGACTTCACTACCATTTGAAGATTCCATGCATTTGAGAGTCCCACGTGATTGAATGTCCTTCAAATATGGATGGTAATCATTATCGTAAACAAGAGCATTTTTTCCTCTAAATTGAATATCAATTCCATTTACCCCACGTGGCCGCAAAATCGCACCCATATCTCCATCAATGATTTCATTAACCTCAAAATCAATTTCATTAATTTCAAAATTAATTTCATTTTGAATTTCCACATATTTAGGAGATAATACCTGCAAGCCTTCACTCGTAATCGAATGCCGAAATACTGGAGCTTCCAGATTCATCTCACAATTATTTAGAACTTTCATAACAGTTGGCGGCTCCATAACAATCGGCGGCATAAGGAAATTTCCATACCAACACCACCAATCTGTAGAAAGCAAACTTTTGGAAACCACTTCATCATCAACACTTACGTTTCTTTTGGAATACATGCAATCCTCACCATCTTCGTTTTGTTCGGCCTCTTGAATGGCATAATCGTTAAGAACCATATGCACCAACAAGCACTCTTCTTCATCAGGGCAAGACCCGTCTTCATCGTACCAAGGTTCTTCGTCCGGCAAGAACTCCTGGCCAGATTCAAGTTCATAGATCGGTTCATCGAACCAAGGGTGGGGATGGTTGAAAGGATGCTCCTCCTCCTCGTTCACATCGTCCCAGACGATAGTTCTCAATTCGGTTTCCTTATCTTGCATCGCCCTTTGTAACACAACATCTCGGACTCGTTCGCGGAGCCGTTTGATCTCTTGTTTTATTTCCATATCACGGACTCGTTTCCGGAGCCGTTTGATCATCTTAATATCCCGTGGATCAGAATAGACTCCACCATTGCCTCGGTTGGGGACTCTGCGAGTAGGACGTCGATCTTCAACACGAGCACGTGAATAGAAAACACTTCTATCGTTTCCTCTGTCGGCGATTCTACGATCAAGCAAGTATTCCCCTCCATGCCGAGCCATTTGAGAACCAAAAGCTCTGATACCAACTGATGCAGTTTCGGAAGCAATCAATGGCTCGAGACACTTTAAGATAATCAAAGACGATAATTGAACCAAAGGTTCCAAGAACAAAGTTCTTATTAATTCATAATCAATCAAAAAAACTAATGAAAACGTTTACAATTAATCCTATTTATACTAGACAGGAAAAGATAAACATGGAAACTAGATAAACATAAAATAATAAAAGATAATAAAAAATCAGATTTTAAATTAAGAGATGCTCCTGCATCACTACTACTCATTATACATATAAGTAGAATGCATAAAAGCTACAAATACCAAAACACTACCTTATATGTGTATTAGCAATTATACATTTGTATAAATTTATTATATTTATTAAAACATTTTTAGTAGGACTATTGATTTATCATATCAATGGAAATTATGCATATATGTGCATTATGTCACACTTGATCTATTAACACCCTATGCAAAAATCAAACTCACACATATCCAAAAAGTATCCAACACCAACTTATTATACACATATGTACAATGAGAACAATTACTCACCATACACATATGTATGATAACATACACAAGCTACAATTACCATAATTTATCAATATACACATATGTACAAGCATTTTAATCTTATAGTTGCTACCATCATACATATACATAAAGCATACAAAAGCTACAAGTATCAAACACCAACTTATTATAGATATATGTACAAACTAAACGATTACTCACAATACATATATGTATAACTTACACAAGCTACAATTATCATAACAAGTTATAATTATACACATATGTACACACATTTTTTAACCTTATAACTACTACTCATTATACATAGAAGTACAAAATACAAAAGTTACAAGTACCAAATACCAACGTATGATACACTATGTACAAATATAACAAAACTCACTATACACATATGTATTACATACACAATCTACAATTACCATAACAATTGATGAATATACACATATGTACAAACATTTTAACCTTATAATTGTTACTCTTTATATATATAACGACAACATACAAAATCTATAAGTACTAAACACTAACTTATTATATGTATGTGCACAAACAAAACTTATAGCTCACTATACGCATATGTATAGCATACACAAGCTACAAACCAAACATAATATATATATATATATATATGTATAGCTTTTATGATGTTATAAACAACCATTTATTCAATAGTCAATAATCAATTCATTATATTCAATATATATTTATTTCTACATTTATTCAATATATATACATATATGTATATTCAATATTCAGTTTGTATGTGGCTCATTGTACCTTATTGAATTGATATTAAAGCTTTATTTATGCTACTTAACATATCTATGTAGGGTTTGATATTAGAGCCCTGTGTCCACCACTTAATAGATGCACACAACACCACTCAACTAAATCAGTTATCTGATTCATAGAAGTTACCGCATCTCAGTAAGAATGCATGTAAAAATTAGCAACAGTAGAAATACAATATGCTAAAAATTTCAATTTCTAGTTCAATTATAATAATTAAATTAATAAATGAAAAACTTTATGAAAATCACCAGAGCGAGAGCGAGAACCGGTGGAACACCGGAAGATTTTTAACACGAACAAAATCGCAGTTTCAGATAAACCAATCTACAAAAATTCGATTAATCCCTCAAAATTCCAGATAATAAAACCTTCCAGATCCCGATTATGCAACGAACATATAAAGATTAAGTATAAGATCGTACCTGAAAGCTCGACATATTAATCTTCCCAGTATGCCTCTTATCTTCCTGCCCTCTCAAATCGAACTCCGCAACATCTCGCTATAAAAACACCTAAACCATCCCGTCCATTTCCACCGGTGAACTATTTCCGGCTAACCTCTAGCCTGAGATGGTTTCAACATATCGATGAGGTGATTATTAGAGAAACCCTAGCATGTGGTTGTTCGTATAATCGTATGCATGAGAGAGAAGATAGTGATTTTGTTCTTCAAAGTTGGATTGAGATCTCTTTGTAAACATAACAAATGAATTTACATCATTGCCCCTTCAATTTCATTTTATTTACAGAAATACCATTATCCGTCCCTTAAATTTATTTAGTTAGTGGCCCATATTGGTTCTCATAGTTCTCAAAAACCCAATGGTGGATTCTTACCCTATACACACACACACACACACACATATAGGGGATGAATCATGCGAGAAGTCATATTATAGCGAGAAGTTACATTGGTTGTGTTTAATCAATGGTCTACAAAAGAAATGACAAATCCGTAACTAAAAATACATATTTATGAAATAATTTTAATTTAAAAGGGTGCATATGTCTTTTGTGATGTAGCTCTCATTAAGCCAAACCATTAATGCATTTCGCAGTTTCATTTTTTATGCCTAATCAATCAATGTTCACAAAGTCATATATGATTATTCCTATTTTATTTCTTTCATTAAAATTGTGTAAATAAAATTATCATTCTTTTGGGAATTATGGTTTTGTAAGTTTTTTAGTATTTGTTAATAAACCACATAAATTTTGCAGAATTACGTTGAATATTATGGATTATACTACCTACACATCAAATTTAGAAACATACAAATCTGTGTATGGGGTTTGTGAATGTGTACTTACCTACTGAATTCAAATTTGTATGTGTAGGCGGAATAAATGTATGTATAATAGTGTATTGTGTGGTGATTCCCTACATTTTATACATGTTTCTTTAGGTTTTAACATTATTTGTTAGTTTAAATATTGGGAATTGTGTAAAATACCGTGTAGGAATTGTGTAGCTTTATATTAGTTTCTCATGAAAGTTGCCACTGAAAAAGAATGTCCTACACTAAATTATGTAACTTGCGTAAATTTTATTTTGTACTGTGTAGGTTTATATATATATTGTGTAGATGGTATCATGAATATATTTTTTAGATTTTATAATTGTAGGTTATTAGCATGATCCGCTATTTATTATATGTAGTTTAATGTGAAAAAAAAAGTTTATTTTGTTTTGTGTAGGTGGTATTTTGAATTGTGTACGTGTAAACTTTATCATCATGTTTAGGTTCATATGTATTGTGTATGTGATATTTTGAATTGTGTATGTGTAAATTTTGTTGTCTGTAGGTTCATATATGTACAGTGTAGGTGGTATTAAAATTAATAGTTTACATTGAGTAGGATACTAGGGAGCATTATAATCATATACCGAATTAACATATATCATATATGCTTTGTGGTGTGTATGTGTAGGTAAATAGTAAAAACGACATGTTATCTTATGACTTGTTATTACGATGTATTTATAATTAAAATTGTGTAATTCGAGCACCGATTACGTTGATGCTATTATGATACATACATATGTGTAGGTATGTATATGTATATGAGTTATGTAAGCTTAAGTTTATATAAGCACTTCACAACCTAACCTAATAAAAAATAAATAGGTAGTTTAGTATAAAAGTTTAGTGAATGATTATTTTAAGAGGATCGTATGTAATGTACATGATCATGTTAAATTATATAATATGATATAATTATGTTTGATGTTTTTTGATCTTATTTTTATTTGCGGTAAACGAACATGTTGCGTAAAGTCAAGATAAAATCATTAAAATTGTGAAAGCAAATTTTGATAAAGAACAAATAAAAAAACTACAATCTGAAACTCCCTACAACATTTGCTAGTTACCAAAAACAAAATCTAAAAATTTTACTATTATACCCCTATGATTAATTAATGATTATATAAAAAAAATTTGATTGGTTCTAATGTCTTCTCGCACTTCTCGCGCTAAGAAAACTTCTGAAATGAACCTAATATATATATATATATATATATATATATATATATATATATATATAGGGTGAGGTTATTATAAAAAATACAAAGTGTCTAAGAAGTGTAGGAAAAGATCTTGACCATTAGATATAGTTATCCAATGGTCAAAATGGAAAGTTGATCTAATTTATGATGTGTTATATTTTTGTACTTGTTTTATAACACACCAATGACATAATCGTCTAGTATGTTATATTATTTATGGAAAGTATCAATTTTAATTAATAATTTTAATTCTCCTAGAATAGATAAAATCAAAATTTTCAAAAAAAAAAAACACTATAACATAAAAAAATAAAAACACCCAAATAAACAACTAAATATTTAAATAATATTGTGTTCTCATTTGACCATCACAACATAAATAACTAAAAGAATTTGTGTATCATCATGAACATTTGTCTAGAACTAAAACACACCGATAACAAACTAAAACACAATGATAATAAAGTATGAACTTATCCATGATCCATATAAACTAAAACAAAATAAATTACAGAAACTACAAGTGATTATAAACTAAAACACAATAAAGGATCACTAATTTTGTTTTCTTATTATGACTTATGACATAGCACAATAAAATCACAACATTTTTATCCCAAAAATAAGTTATTATTTATTGTTTCATGTGTGCATTAGAAATAAGGACGTGACGCAAATAGACAACTAAATCAATATTTTATAGTTATTATTGTTATAATTTCTTTTCTTTTCTCTTGGTTATATATAAGTCGATTTATTTTTGCAAAAAGTTCCATGAAGGAAGATGACTGCAGATGAAGATGATGATGCTTGGAAGGTTTTTAAAATATAATTAATAATAAACTAGTAATATGGAAGCTACCAAAATTTAAGGCATGTCTTAACCTACTGATTTTAATTCCAAAAATAATAAAAAAACTATGGACCATCCTATCCTTGTGTGTTATAATCCATCCAAGGGTCTATATTGTTTCCTACACTTCTCATGAAATTGTCTTTTTATTATAACCTTACTATATATATATATATATAAAGAGTTAAAATAGACATGTCTAAGTTGTTGCTTAACAAGGTGTCAAGTTAAGTGTCTATAGTGGGCTTCAATTCGATTTGGTCAAGAACTGAACCCAACATTAATCTTGTTACCGACAAACATTTTTGGTTTTTCAACTAATCTTTCAATTTGACCAGTTGATTCTTCCGTAACTCCACAACATATTTTGAAGGTTCATCCACCTATACACATAATTAAAAAATTAGAATCACAACAATAATAACCACAATTAATCACGAAATTACCCTGGTAACCATTATAGAAGCTTCACCACTGTGAGATTGGGTGGAACGCAATCATCTTGGGGGATATTCACTGATGACATCACTGTTACGAACAAAAAACGGTTCTCCAGATTCATCGATTGGCTTGTCTCGGGCTAAGGCGAGCAGCCCGCGATTCCAAGTGCTTCAGTCTCTTGTGAACACAGTATATTTATCCCAAGTTTCACCTCAAAATCCTTCAAAAAGTTAAGCATCGCCTGAAAAATAATGACAATATTAAATTTTGCATAAATTGAATAATATACAAAAGAAAGGAATAAAAAGCTTCAAACTTTACCTTTGGCTGATAGTTTTATAATAGCCAGAACCACTTCAGTAACTCCTATAGACTTCAAAGCCTCAATCTGATACAAATCACAAACATAATTTTATATAATTAATTTACAAGAAAAAAAAGGGTGTTTATGAATAATAAACCATGAAGAACATGAGGTTTGCCCCTTTTAACCTGCAAAACATCAGAAAGAGACAATCCTTAAGCATCCTAAAACTTGAAACTCTTCAATAGGCTGGGAAAAGGGTGCAGGTGTTGAGTCAGTGCCAACTCTCTCTGTTGTAATCAAACCCTGAATGTGAATAATACAACTTCTCAAAAATGAAAAAATATATTATGTACTGGTGGATAATTATTCTTATGTTGTAGTCGAGTTGTTGAATACCCGAGCAAATATTTGCAGTTTTATCGGTTCCAGATTGAGCTTGCTGAATCACATCTAGACCCTTGGTGAAGGGTACAATTCCCCTTTGTTGAACTGCTAATGGCTTCTCAAAACCTATAGTCATATAAGTTAAATGTCAAAAATAAATATAAAACTATTAAGCTATACTCTGATAGATCCTTTTATAAGTGCAAACTTTCGTATGCAAAGCATATTTACTCTGTTAAAACACTAAAACCATCGCATTATGAAATTTGATATGTTTCTCCATGGTTGTCAAGTTGAGGTTCAAAACATGAACTTTGTAACAATGGCAAATCATACTGCTTCTATGATTGGGAAAAAGGTATAGTCTATCACCTGTTATTACAATTTTAGAAAAAAATATTGTCTTTTAACCTGAGAAACATATTCAAGTGGTGACTAAAAGAATCAGATTCAAATAATCAGTTGCTTACAACTAAGTATAGTGACATAAGTTTACAGAAATACCAATAATCATAATTTTTACTGTGTCATCAGGCCTGATTATCAAATTTGATGATTTGGGAAAAAGGTATAGTCTATCACCAAAATCATAGCTCTGTATTGTAGTCGCCCTTTATGCCTAACTTCAAACAATCACATTCAAAATTAGAAAATGAAATTGAAATTAACGATGAAACAATCAGATCGTAAAATTGATGAAGTTAGAGCTTACGAGTCGGACGATTCCACTTGATTACTCCTGATGCTGAAGAAGATTGAATGATTCTTAGGGCCGGCAATCTTTACATTTTATTCGGATGTGTTGTATTAGAATGTATAAAATGGGGTAGAATGTGTCAAACTAAAAAAAGAAAATGATCGAAATGAGTTAAAACGGGTTTTCTCGAGTTTTTATTTTATTTTATTTTTTATTTTTTTTATGGAACAGAGGAAATTTTTTGGTATTTTTACTTTTTAAGTTTTTGATTTATATTTCAAATTATAATTTATTAATTATTTTTTTTGAATTTTTTGGTGAGGGTTTGAAATAGGTTTTGAAATCTCAACCTATTTTGACCCATTTCAAAACCCCTCATCAAAAAATTCAAAAAAATAATTAAAAAATTATAATTCGAAATATAAATCAAAAACTTAAAAAGTAAAAACACCAAAAAGTTTTCTCCGTTTTTCTCGTTCCATAAAAAAAACCCCTGAGAAATGTCAACCCGTTTTAACCCGTTTCAATCATATTCTTTTTTTAGTTTGACCCATTCTGACCCATCTTATACATTTTGATACAACTCATTCAACCCATGGGTCAAGATTGTCACCCCTAATGATTCTTGATTGCAGATGATGAAACGTTGATTATAAAACACTTGCTTAGGGTTGGTGATGGGAAATATGTGGATGAGAGAATGGAGTGGGTCTTAGGAGTTAGGGTTTGAATTGAGTGGATGCGTGAGAGGTAGCGGCCATCAGACAGTGACATGAATAAAGGTGTTTTTGTAAAATCATAAAAACTATTCAAAACGTGTCCAAAAATTATAAACTTTACATTTCTGGAAACTAGACTCATAGTGTTATATCCTAGAACAAAAAAATCGTTTAGTAATCATCGTTTAACATCAAGTTACATACCAATAAATAAACGAAAATAAATCTGTCAGCAAACTATTGTCATCAAACAAGTGAAAATA
The DNA here is from genome assembly GCF_021521415.1 of Bidens hawaiensis. Classification (NCBI taxonomy): domain Eukaryota; kingdom Viridiplantae; phylum Streptophyta; class Magnoliopsida; order Asterales; family Asteraceae; genus Bidens; species Bidens hawaiensis. Next base: position 182,578 of record NW_027492557.1, read on the forward strand.
CATACCTTTTTAGCGATGAAAGAATATGTACTAAGTTTCAATTACAAGAAATAACACTTAAAATTTAAAATCCCAAACTTGGTTCTTAGGGTTCTTCACACTCAACACGAATCCAGCAAAAATCGAGATAGAATTGATGGAAACCGATACCACACGTGAATTCCTCTCGCAAAAATAATTAGATTAGAGCCCGAATTAAAGGATTTGGTTAAGAAGAATTGAGTGAGTTAGAGAATTAATGATTGAGGATTATGATGAGTGTAAAGAGATGAAGAAGATGAATAAAAAGAAGGAATGAAGAGAAAGAAAAATGATAGGTTAAATTAAATTTAATAATGGGAGGGTAATTCAAAATTTGTTGACGAAAAGAGGGGGTAAATTTAATTTGAAATTTTGAGGGAAGTGAAATTAATATGAACTAAATATGAATTTAATTTATTTTTAATAATTGAAATAAAGAGTTGCTAGTGTAAATATATATATATATATATATATATAACAACTAATTAAACCTTAAATAATATAAGAAATTGTATTTAAATATAAAAACATATATAATAAATACAAGTGATATTTATAGTTGCTCTAAAAGAGTTGTATAAGAGTGTAGTAATCAGTGTTAACGCCCAATAAACCATACTTTCATTAGTGGGTCATACTAGTTCTTGATCGATGTTAGTGTCCAATTATAGCATCTATCATGTCACAGTTTCTCTAAAAGAGTTGTATAGGAGTGTCATTAGTCATGGTTAGGTGTTAACGCCTGAAACACACCATACTTTCGTCAATAGGCCTTATTTGGCCTTGATTTGTGTCGATGGCCCAACATGTCATACATTCATCAATGGGCCTTGATTGGTATTAGTGGTCATTATAGCATCTATCATGACCCCGTTGCTACAAGAGGGTTGTATATGAGTGTAGTGAGCCATAGGCATGTGTCAACGCCCGATAACATGTCATACTTTTATTAATGGGCCATATTGGGCCTTGATTGTTGTTAATGGCCAATATCGTCTCTATCATATCATAGTTACGTTAACAGGTTGTATAGAAGTGTAGTGAGTCATACTTGGCCATCATACTTTGCATTAATGGGCGTCTTGGGCCTTGATTGTTGTTAGTGACCCATTGTAGTCTCTATCATATCATAGTTGCTCTAAAAAGGTTGAATATGAGTTTAGTGAGTCATAGTTTGGTTACGCCCAATAATATGTCTTACTTTCATCAATGGGCCTTATTGGACCTTGATTGTTGTTAATGGCCAGTATGGTCTCTATCATGTCATAGTTATGTTAACATGTTGTATAGGAGTGTAGTGAGTCATAGTTGGTCTTATCAAATGGCGTTGATTGGTATTAGTGGCCCATTATATCACCTATCATGTCATAGTCGCTACAAGGAGGTTGTATATGAGTGTAGTGAGCCATGGTCATGTGTCAACGCCCAGAAAATGTTATACTTTTATTAATGGAACATATTTGGCCTTGATTATTGTTAATGGCCCAATATATCTATATCATGTCATAGTTAATTTAACAGGTTGTATAGGAGTGTAGTGACTCATAGTTAGTGTTAACGCCCAGTAGCATGTCAGACTTTGCATTAATGGGCCGTCTTGAGTCTTGATTGTTGTAAGTGACCCATTGTAGTCTCTATCATATCATAGTTGCTCTAAAAGGATTGAATATGAGTTTAGTGAGTCATAGTTTGGTTAACGCCCAATAATATGTCATACTTTCTTCAATGGGTGTAGGTTCCCTTGACGGATCACACGAGATATCGTGGTCTACTCATGTGCGGAATCCCTGCGTAGATCGTTACGAGCGTAGAAAGCAAATCAAACAAACACACACTAATAAACCGAAACACGTTATATATTAATAACTGAACTCACGTGATATGAATCACTGATACAGACTCGATGAACTGAAACGACCAACAACGATTCAACAACAATTAACCACGATTAACCACTAACACTAAGCCGTAACCTAGTATAAATACACGACAACTTCGCCTGATATGTTCAGGCGAAGTTTTCCATAACTTCGCTTCTTCAACAAGTTCTCCTAGGCGAACTTGTTAACAACTTCGCTTAAACAAAAACATAAATAACATTACAGACTCGATTACAGACATTAGACTAGGAACTACTGACATTTATGCACCAACAGACTCCCCCTTGGCAGTAGCTTCATATCTTGATCTTTAAGCTCTTGTCTTGTAATCATGTATCTTCACGCATGCACTCCTTCTCTAACACATACCGTGACTACTCGCTGATATTTCCTTGCTTCGTCCTTCCAAGCAGGAATATAGAATATCTTCTTATCATTTAACACTTGCAGATCAGCTTTCGATAAGTTAACAAGATGCATCGGATCATACACCCTCAGCACTTCTTGTTCGTCTTCGTCTTCCATCACGGCTTCAGCAGTCTGACAATCAACATACCACCATTTAAGATTCTTCAACACATCTTGAGGCATAGTCTTCATTGGAACCTCCTTAATGCATCGGATCGGTTTGTACTTCATCACCATCCATGGCTTGCCATCTGCTCTCATTCCCCTTTCTTTATCTTCCACTAGCTTTCCCTTCTGTGGCTTTAATAACTCAAACTTCTTCTCTTTTATGCTTTCTTTCCACACGATCTTCCCAATAACTCTTGCCATGTTGTCGTCGCTTCTATTAATCAGCCCCAACCTAGCCAAATCCTTCACCTCACATTCCGGCAATGTATTGAGAGATCTCAAGGTTCTCTTAAAGTACTGAATACCATCAAAACGCTTCACCACAAACAACTTTATCTGTTCATCATATAGCCAACAAATAATTCCTTTCTTCGACTCAGCATAGCCTTTGATATTATAACTCTTCTTGAACATGGTTGGAACAGCAGGCTTCTTAGTCTTAATAAACCAATGAGCACAGCCTTCCTTCCACCTAGGCTGCTCCTCCCACTCAGTCTCATCATTTTCCATCTCAGTACCCATATCGGATTTCTCAACATCTGGGATCTCGTGTTCAACATTTTCTTCTACTATCTCACCCTCTTCAATCTCATCTTCAATCACAATCTGTGCGCCAATCTTCTCAATCTCCTCAATCGGCAGCACATCATCATCAAACATATCATCATCCTCTAGCATATCATCATCCAATTCTTTCAACGCATCAATCACATCATCATCATCATCAACCATCACCACCTCATCACCACCAACTGCACCTGCAAACTCCCCCTGAGCTGTGAAAGTCCCAAGAGCTTGAGTAGTTCTTGGCAACTCACCACCTGCACCTTTCGGTGCATTGGGATCATCGTCTCTGTCATTTCTCTTCTTCGTCCTTAACTCGTCGCCTCTACAGCCTGTCTCCCCCTGAGATGCCAAGAACTCCTTCATAGCATCTATAATTCGCCATGTTCAACCAGGAGGGACGACTGTAGTTGATTTTCTGCTACAAGGCGCTGAATAGCCTGAGTCTGGACAAGATTCACCCTTGATTGTTCAGCCACGACCCGCTCAAGTGCAGCTATTCTCTCCGAGTCTGAGAGGGTTGCATCGAAATCAAACCTCATGTGAGATGTATCTTGAGTATACTCAGCAGGGATCTCGAATGTAACCGGGACATCAGAAGCAGTTGTGGACGTAACCGCAGGTGGTATCGTGACCGACAACCCTGCAGTTGCGACGACCGTTGACTCTACAAATTGTGCCACCACCTCTGAAGGAGTAAGCGTTGGAGGTGGTAACGACACAATCTCTGGAGTCGTCATCTGTAGTGTGATGGATGGGATGCCGACAGCTGATGTAGCCACCACAGGAACATCCGCGGCGCTTGTAACCTGTATAGAAGTAGGAACAATCGACATACCTGACAGTGCGGATGGAGCAAAACGTATAACTCGTGAAGTCTCTCCAGCTCCCATACCAGCACCTGTCCTTTCCCGTCTTGAACGTCTGATCAACTTGTGTATATCCTCTTCTTCTTCTTCTGACTCACTATCATCAACTGTCCTCTTTCTCTTCCCCAACGTCCTCTCTCGAGTCACCAACATCCTCCTCGCTTTATCCATAATATCATCAAGATCTGAGTCAGCCAATGTCGTAGCTGCTCTAGTAACACGCACTTCCCTAACCTGTGCAGCAGAGACCTGCACTTCTTCTTGTGGATCAAAACGATCCATGTTGAAGAATCCTTGGCCGCCAAATGCAGCATCAAGGTCAACATCCTCTTCAGCCGATACAACAGGCACAGTAGGTACATCTCGAGTTGCTCCGGCCTGTTGTGGTTGAGGGTCTCTGAACTCGTCCCCCCGAGCTGGCACATACCCCGGGTTTATTAAGAACCCAAAGAGTGGAGTATGCCTTGGACGAAGTTCAGGCTTGCTCCTCGCACTGGATGTGCGACATTGAGCAAAGATACGTTTGCTCACACTCTCCACGTATCGTATTGGGCGTCGTTGAGGCAAATTTGGAGCCACATGGTTCAAGATCATCTGGATGAATCTTGTATACATTATGAACCGCTCACGAGCTATCGCCCTCCTTTGTCTGTCGATCTCATAAAAGACCATCTGACTAAAGCTATAACGTTTGTTATAAGTCAGAGCAGTCATTGCTGACTGCATGGTCGCACCCATTCCATCAGTACCCGCCTTCCTTCCAGACATACACACAATCATGACATGCATGAGGAAGCGCCACTGATCGAGCAGGAACCCCTTCCGTCTCTGGGTATCGCCCAAGGGACCAGAATATCCTATTCGTAGGAATGCTCCATCACGAAACGGAGCCACAAAGTCAGTCGGGTCGTCCCGAGTCTCCTCTCCAAAACATAACGCCACCCGTATTTGTTCAGATGAGAACTGAACTTCTTGGTTGTTGACGGTTGCTCGCATAACCGGGGGCTCAACACGACAATCGTACTCCACCGTCTGCCAGAAATCCTCGATATTGGGTAAGGATATTGGCAGAGTCGTCGTGATTGCGTGGAATATCCTCGAGCGAATGAGGAATGTGATGATCTCACGGTAGTCTTCAACTCCGCTCGCTTCCGGGTCTAAGGTAATGTACATATTGTGACCCGGAAAAAATTGCCTCTGGTTATCTCCGTCATCGCCTCCAGCACCTCCAGCACCTGCTACTGCAGCAATATCTGCAACAAACGAACCAAGTTAGATAAACATTAAAGCATAACACAAGTTCGCTTGTTACCATGAGCGAAGTTGTGATTAAATCTGTATAGGCGAAGTTAAAGTTGGGGCGAAGTTGGGAACAACTTCGCTTCATCTTTAAGTTCGTCTGATAAGTTAAAATGTCTAGGCGAAGTTAATGTTAACTTCGCCTCACCACAACATCGCCTCAGGCGAAGTTTTAGACTCAGGCGAAGTTACGGATAACTTCGCCTAAACCTTAAGTTCGCCGGAATCTGAATCGGCGACAGTAACCTCGATTAAAATTGGAAAATTCGATGGTTAAGGTTAATGTTGACGATTGAGGAGGCTAAAACACATGATATTAAGGATAAATAAACGACCAGGTTGTACATGACCACGTGAAAACAAGTTTTGAAATCGGGTTTAAGGATCGATCGTCCGAGGTTAATACCCGGTTGTCGAAACAACCTTAGATTAACATCAATGAACAGATAATACGATGTAATAACCCAACCAACCTTTAAATCGGTTTGAAATCAAAGAAAGAAAACAAAGAATGAATTGACAGATAAGTTCGCTGATAATGAAAATAATAAGCGAATGACCTTAAGTATTCTTTATATAGGGGCGCAGTTATACAGGCGAAGTTACGGTTAACTTCGCCTGGGCGAAGTTATTAACTTCGCCTGTTTAACAACATCGCCTATATTTACAAAATTTAACCTTATAATTTTAACATTTTTCAATTAAGTTATAAAACTTCCCTTTAAGAACTAAATGACACGATCAAGTCCAAGTAACCTTTTATAAAAGCATACAACTACAGAAAAAGAAAACTTTTAACAATTTAAGTATAAGGGATCAAATTTCAGTCTCGATAGGGACTGCTACGTTTTAGAAAAGATCCAAACAGGAATCATACTAACTACGTGACTGTCACATAGATCCGTGTTTAGCTGTATTATGACATAAGGAAACAGGGTGTAAGCAGGTAATATACTTAAGATGGTTTTCATCGTTTCTGTGATACGAGTTAGGTTCAATTATGCCTCAAAATTTAAGTGGGCAACAACTCAGAAATTTTGATGCCTCCTATCTATCCTCAAAGCGTATTTGGCTTTCCCCAAGTCACCCGAATTGACCTCGACCCATAGTGTCTGATTTTGTAAGTACTCTTCATCTGGTTCCCGTTCTCCTTCTTACTCTATGATTGAGAAGTCTTGACATTTTCAGCTATAGAATGTTTCAATAACTCACAAATTTATTATTTTTCTTTTTTCTTTTTAATAACTCACAAATTTACATAGACTTCAGAGTAGTAAATAACTGCAAGTCCCGAATCTGGATCACTGCAGTTTCTTGAAACGCTATCTTCACGGGAATCAGAACACACATGGGCTCGTGTATGACTGGGTAATCGCTTTTCTGCCTATCATTCGGAAAGATATATATGAAGACATGCAAAACTCTTAAGGAGTTTCCACGTAAAATCAAGTAGATTTAGTTTGTATCACATCTACTTTTACGCACCATAAAAAGTTACCATGACATACAATGACTGTCCTAAAGCCTTTTAAGCCTAATAACTTCACTAGTTAAGCACACAGAATCAGTATATTATCATTTTCCAAGGTTGGATCAATATTCTGTTAAACATAGCAAACGAACTTCTTACGAAGTAGTAGACTTGAAAAATAATTTCATTTCCCTTGACGGATCACACGAGATATCGCGGTCTACTCAGGTGTAGAATCCCTGCGTAGATCGTTACGAGCGTAGAAAGCAAATCAAACAAACACACACTAATAAACCGAAACACGTTATATATTAATAACTGAACTCACGTGATATGAATCACTGATACAGACTCGATGAACTTAAACGACCAACAACGATTCAACAACAATTAACCACGATTAACCACTAACACTAAGCCGTAACCTAGTATAAATACACGACAACTTCGCCTGATATGTTCAGGCGAAGTTTTCCATAACTTCGCTTCTTCAACAAGTTCGCCTAGGCGAACTTGTTAACAAATTCGCTTAAACAAAAACATAAATAACATTACAGACTCGATTACAGACACTAGACTATGAACTACTGACATTTATGCACCAACAATGGGCCTTATTGGGCGTTAACTGGTGTTTGTGGCCCATTATAGCATTTATCACATCATAGTTGCTCTATGAAGGTTGTATAGGAATGTCATTAGTCATAGTTAGATGTTAATGGCCAATAACATGTGATACTTTCATCAATAGGTCTTATTGGGCCTTGTTGGTGTTAGTAGCCAATTATAGCCTTTTTCATGTCATAGTCGCTCTAATGGGCCATATTAGGGCTTGAAATCTCTTAGTGGCCTATTATGGCATGTGATATGTAACATTAGATATTTAAGGGTTATATCGTGATATAGGGAGTCATATTAGACCATAATAGACAAAAACAAGTCATACATGTCCTAATGGGCCATATTGGGCCTTGAAATCTGTAATGGTCCATTATGCATATAATTTTGAATTGTATCTTAAGAGATACAACTTGCCTAACCCGTCGATATACATTAAACATAGGGGTGGCAAATGGGTTGGGTTGGGACGAAACGGGTTATGGGTCGGAACGGGTTAGGGTCAAAACGTGTCAGGGTTGGAACGGGTCAACTACAAAAAGGTTGTTATGGTTCGGGTCGGAACGTGTCAGGGTCAAAAGTTTTGGGTCATAACAGGTCCGGGTTAAAATGGGTCAAGGTCGGAACGGGCCAAAACGGGTTTCGGGTCTTTTTTTAATAAGGACAACGGAGGAAATGTTTTAGTTTTATCATTAAAGTTCATGTTCCAGTCCAGTTTGTTTTAGCACTTAACAACTCATTTCTACAGCAAACAACACGCAAAACAACTCATTTAAGCGATTTTTCAGTCCGTTTAAGCACTTAGCAGCTTGTTTTAACAGCAAACAGCATGTTAAACAACTCGTTTCAGCAAGTTTTCAGTTCATTTCAGCACGTAACAGCTCGTTTTTACAACAAACATCATGTTAAACAGCTCGTTTCAGCGATTTCTCAGTCCGTTTCAGCACTTAACAGCTCGTTTCAGCACTTAACAGCTCTTTTTTACAACAAACAACATGCTAGACAGCTCGTTTCAGCGACTTTTCAGTTTGTTTCAGCACTTAACAACTTGTTTTAACAGCAAATAGCATGTTAAACAACTCGTTTCAGCAAGTTTTCAGTTCATTTCAGCACGTAACAACTCATTTTTACAGCAAACATCATATTAAACAGCTCGTTTTAGCGATTTTTCAGTCTGTTTCAGCACTTAACAGCTCGTTTCAACGCGTTTGACCAGTTTTGCAGCAATTCAGCAATAAAAAATCAGCAGTTCAGCTCGTTTTTGCCCGTTTCAGCAGGTTACATAACCAATACTTCAAAACGTTTTATGTTTTCAATCCAGAAAACAAGTATAGGCAAACGTTTAGTGTTTTCAAAACAAGTATGCAAGTATGTCCGTGTTTTCAATCAAAAACCTGGTGTCGCGTGTAACAGAGTTTTCTCAAAATCAAATAAATGCATTTGACTCTCTAACCGTTACATAGTACAAGGGTTTTAAGTTATGAGAGTATGTTCAACAACACATGACTCTAAGACCCACGTATGAACTCACACACAAACACAAACTTGACCCGACGAATCGTTGGTGATAATAAGTTATGTCAACAGTACCGAAAGTGCTAACATGTATGCACACATCATATCATGGCAAAACAACCAAATATTCATCATACAACTTAACTTATGATCATTCAGTTCAGGAGACAGATTATAGCATGTACAAACTGATTTTATTCACAAAGAAAAGATTATGGATAAATTCTACAAAATTTACCACTGTATGATATATGAATCAGGTTTCTCAAACAATTTTTATTATATTTTTCTCAATTATAAAAAACTCACAATAATTCAACCACTATAGATAGGCACTAACAGTTCAGCAGATTGCGCAACAAAAACTAGTTTAATGGTTCTATCAACTCATTAAACCAAATTGTGTAAGACCAATTAGGTTATCTTTTAAACTCATAATACTAAGTTACAGAAGTGGAACCAGTCCGTTTGGGTTTGTCATTAGGGAGTTATGGTGTCCAAAAAATGGACCAGAATATAACTCCCCGAATCAGCTTTGACATATGTTTTTGTAAAATCAGAAAAGGTATTCAATACTCAACCAAAAATTGCAAAATTTACCTTTCTGGAAACTAGACTCAGAATGCTATATCCTAAGATCAAGAATCAATCAATAATCATTGTTTAACATCGAGTTACAGACCAATCAATAAACGATAACGAATCTGTCAGCCAACTACTCTCAACAAAACTCAAACCCTAACATGTTTATGACATCTGTAGGGTTCTAATTAATCATGTTGAAAACCCCCGTTAGATCTGGTCGCAGGATGGTTGATGAAGTTTGGAGCAAGAATCAAAGTAATGAAGAAGAGTAATGAGATTCAACTGATGTTTATGGATTAGGTTTGTAATTGGGAGGAGGTGAAGGTGATGGTCACATGAAGCATAAAGTGTGGCCATTAACTAATAATAGTCAGAAAAAATAACTTAGGAAAAATAAAGCGTTTTAGCCATATAAAACTAAACTACTCTTTGGTCACACAACCTCGTATAAGTGGCTATATATTTTAAGCGTATTAGCCACATTACTAATATATACAATGGTTGTTCGTCATATTTCGCCACATTATTAAAAATGTGACTAACAAATGTGACATTAGGTCACACAACATAATATAAGTGGCTATATATTTTACCTTTTAGACACATATTTTATCAATACAGTAGTCGTTCGTCACATTTGGTCACACTATTATAACATGTGGCTAATTAAATGTCATAGTTTTCCCTTAGAGTGTGGCTAATACATGTGTTTTTGGTCACATGTATCAAAGATCAAACAAACTATGACTGTAGGTCACATTTTGCCACACATTTTTATAATGTGGCTAGCTTATGTCACAGTTTTTCTTCAAAGTGTGGCAAAAAGTACCTGAGTATGTATAGAATAGTCACATGAAGAAAAACATGTGTGGCCGAAACTAGTCTGGAAGGTTTCAAACGTGGTCACAGACCTTTTAGCCACACATTTAAGCCGAAGTGTGGCAAATCGCCCAGACCACATTTGTGGCTAAAAGTCGATTTTCACGTAGTGCTGCTCATGTAACTCATCAGCTCATCAGCTGCTTGGCATATAATTATATATAAAAGCTCTATGGTTTACATGGTTTGTGATAGTCAAATAGTTTCACTTTTATCTTCTAGATTAGCCATTCACAACACAAACTTTGATTAAAATGCCGGTTCACATGGCTTCAATTGGTTCTACAATTAGGGCATTACGTCCATCTTTACCACACCTGTGGCCTACTATCACCCGACATTCTTCTTCCTACTTATTCAAAGTCTATCTTGCACCATGCCTTTATCACTTCTCTTCTTTAAAACTCGACGTCTCACCCAACGTCCTTCCAGTCCGCTTCCCATAGAGTTAAATACATCAATGCTGGCTCGTGACACCACCCTTCCAAAGGTTGTATATTTTACAGGATTGACTATACTCCTTATCGCTGGAGTTAGTCCTCAATATAGCGCTCACTTCGTTTAGTTTCAGGAGTACTTAACCATGTTACAAGACATGACAATTCTTTCAAGCAATTAGCGTGTTCTAAGTGATCAGCACACAACATTTCTATCTTCCCTAGCTCAGTTCCCAATCTCAGAACTTAATTACTCGAATAAAAGTGCTCTAACACAAGAATTTCAAATTCTGACCATATCATCTGAGTAAAAATTTTCAAACTATAATTTTGTACCATCGTGTTCCATCACGATACAACACAATCTACCAACATATCTGTAGCATATTTCACTACACAATGTTCTAGGCTCTTACCAAAATCCTCGACCATTTCGATCTTTTCTATCCATTCGCTAATCTATTCCTCCCTTTACCATAGTAAACTATTAATAATTTCCTTAACACAACCAACAAACATATCATTCATACCGGATCTAATTTATTACGACTACTATTCATGTTTAGTTTATAACTAATACTTGTAGTCATAATTGTATTCGGTGGGACATTATCGCTCTTAGTAATACCACTAAGAATTTAAATATACGTATTCATGTGATTCTTCGATCTACAATTCTGCGATCACATTTGCATCAACACTAGCAGTGATCTGTGATACGACATTCGGTATCATCATCTGCTATCTTTGAGTATTCAACTGAATCATATCAATCTCCATCATTGGAGTTACTCTTTTTATGTCATTCTGCCGTACTCATACCGTACGCAGTAATCAACACTAATCTCACCGTATATCTCGTTACCAGTTCGATCATAACAGCAGGTACACATACACATCAAATATTATCATACATATTACACATACCAGTATCTAGTAAATATGTCCCACATATATAATAACATATGGACTTGACCTGACGTCGGTTAACGTTTAAATATGTTTCATAACCCTTGTCACCAACCGACAAATAGATCTTTCTCCACAAAGATCAACGTTTAATATACTTGATTTCAATATCCTTCTGCATGTCAGCATAACCGATACATGCTCACCGTGAGCACCAAACGATTACATACCACGGAATTATAATATCCGTGTCTATTCGTATATCCGGCATACACGGTATACCACCTACGAACGAATAACCATCTATGCTATAATGATTCCAACACCTCTTTGTGTATGGGTAATCATTCTATTCGAGTATACATGGGTATAGGCATATATCGGATGTAAGGATAACATAGGGAGTTGCAAGGTTCAAGGTAATCGCGCGACATGGGTTGCCTTCAAATAGTATTAATTACTATTATGGGAACTCTATCACTGGCTCAGTCAATGTCCTCAGGCGTTCTAGGTTAGCTGAAATCGGTAGTTCTCGATCTGGAGGAGGTATGTCTCATATGTTTGGGAGTGAGAAATACATATATATATTTCTATATATTATTTTTATCTGCTGCTTTATTATCCATTTTATTATTATTATTTTATTTTTATTTTAATGGAACAAGAATGGGTTCAGGTACAGGTCCGTCCATACGTGAGGGTTGGCGGTTCGGGTGAACATAGGGGGTTATTAGAATATACGGTACCGGTGTTGGTAGGGTATGGGATTTATCAATTTTTGGTTGGGAGTGACGGTTACTAGATATTTCTGGTTAATGTCAAACGGAAGGTCTAACTTGGTGCTATCATAGCTGTGACCCGATAAGTCAGGCTTATCATCAACCGATGCTCTAGAAATTTCAGCATCCTCGGTACTTTTTATTATCTCATCCCCCGGTTCCTTATCCGGGTCTTATTTCTCAATACTTGTACCCCACAAGATATGCACATATATATATATATACACATTAGCACGTATAAATAATATTATATACTTTACACATATGTTGCCATTTTTACCTATTAATGTACCTCGTGACTTCCCCTGAATTCCCTCGTGCGGACAAGTCTGTTATTATGTTCCGGACCATAATAACTCACTTGTCCATCCAAGTTCATCCAGACCTCGTCACTATAAATTATTAGTTGATATTCAGATCCTATAATACTTGAGCTACTGGTTATATTTTAGGTATCTTTTTAAAGACATCCTAATTCTTTATAACCAATGGCTCTGATACCAACTTCTGTAACACCCCGCAACCGCAGCGGAAACGTAAACGGGATGCAACAGACACCTCTGATATCAACCACATTGTTTATAAAGAAAACTGAATGCATTAATATACTTCAAATTACATTATCTTGTATTCCATTACCGTCTAGGTGATACACACATCACACACTACGATACCTTATTCTATTTGTTATAATGTATCCTACATCCCGCACGCAAATCTTACACACATCAAGCACTTAGCACATAAGCAATCACTTCATCTTAGTTGTACCTGAAAAGCATGTGAGAAAACGGGTAAACTACGAATAGTTGGTGAGTTTCACAATTTGAGAAAATCATGGTAAATCCATATCATAATGTAATATTATCTGGGGACGCTGTTAACCCAGTACTGTACCCATTCCGGGAGCAATGTTAACCCAGAAACACTTCTAGGAACCCCTGGGGACACTGTTAACCCAGTACTATACTCCCTCCGGGGGCAATGTTAACCCGGAAACACTTCCAAAGACATCTGGGGACACTGTTAACCCAGTCCTGTACCCATTCCGTACGATTCCCGTACAATCAAATATTTATAAACACACGCAAGTCCATGCGTTCAGTATGTACTTAAACATTTTGATTAGCAACATGCTTCCGCCCCGGGAAAATATTTGAAAACAATTCAGAAAAAGGGCTCGTGAAACTCACCTTAGCACATGCAAGCAGGTAACAACAATCATTATCAATTAACGCGTCCAATCTGTAATATGATCCCTAAGATTGTTATTATACACTTATTGTTTATATAATCTTTTAACCGTATCAACTAGTACATCTGGGGACACTGTTAACCCAGCACTGTACCCGTTCTGGGGGCAAGGTTAACCCAGAAACACTTCTCCGGACTCAGATTGTGATGTCGTTTAGAGTTCCATGGTCACAACTACTATTAGTCGTTTTTCTCGTTTTGCGTGCCTAGCACGGTTATCCGTTTTTATGTTTTAAAAATGAGTTTGGCCACACACGACCCGAAAATAGTGGTTGACTGATAATTTAATTGAATATGTGAAATTATAGCTCGGTTTAGACGTCCCGATTGGCCGCGGGACCCGTTTCCGTCTTTGGCGTACTAGAAACTGTTAAAATAGGTTAAAATTACTCAAATCATCCGAATTATTTTCGGATGATTTATTTTTACTTGTCTAACTCATTTATATGAAAATAGTTCATTTTTAGGATTTTTATTTACCAGTCAGCTCGCTTATGCGAACTTTACCGGTTTACGCTTTTTAAACTTTAAAAGTTTGTTTTCTGCACAAATAATTATCCGTTTCATCTCGGATCTTGAAATTTTGCACAAATCACTTTTTGACAGTGGGTAAATTTATAAAAATATTTCCAGAATTAATTCCTATATTTAAAATTTATTTATCTATTTTTAAACACCATTTAAACACTAAATATGTCGTAAATACCAAACGATCTTAGAAAAATCCCAAACTTTTCCTGGATGTCCCCTGCCATCCACATAGTCCCCTGTAATTTTTCCAGAACCAAAATCTTCTTTTACATGCCCTTTTTACCAAAACTGAGCTAGAAATCCCTAGAACTCGTTTAACCGAAAAGCCTACATAGACTTCTCCAACGGACCTAACATTTTGTGTGTGACTTATACATGATATGAAAAGCTTATCTGCAATTTTCCAGAATTGTTCATGATATTTAACTATTTTTCACCAATTTGGCCAAAACCGAGCATTAAATTCACCAAATATTCATCCTTTATCCAAAAATTACCAAAAATTCACAGAACTCTTATTTTCATGTGTAGAACATCCCTGAAAAATTTCATGACCTAACACTAAACGACCAACAATCTGTCCAAAAACACATACACCGACATAAACCGAATATACCTTTCGTTTTCCGCCATTACAAGCTACAAACTCGTCTTTCCGCCATATCTACCACTAAATACAGAGCCTACAAACAACATACCACAATACCAAGCAAGTTAAACTCACGATCAAGCCTCTTACACTATAGTTTTGGTTATTGTTTCAAAACTAAAGTTTAAACCGTAAAAATTCGTTTTCGGTTCGTTTAACTCCTTTCTTGGACCAAGATCCCTTGTATAACCCGTATACATCACTTGATCATGCAAGAATCGATTTTCATCTTTGAAACCTCATTTTCTTGCAAATAAACTCAAGAAACGAAGATGGAACGTAAATAACTCAACCTTTACCTCGGTTTTCTTGCTCCAAGTCTCGGGTTTTAGCTCATGAGATTGAGAGGAAGTGATGAAGATTGTTGATTGTTGTTTGAAAAAAGAAAAAAAAAAGAAAATGATGCCAAGGGAGGCCGATCGGAATTATCAAGGGGTGGGGTGGGGCCCACTCCTTCATTCTTGGCCACACATTCAGATTACGCAATCTGGATAATGTTGTGGATAATCTGGTTCAGTTCGTTTTTCGGTTAAACGTTTAATTCCGCTCAAAACGAGGCCTAAACGGTCGTTTTTCGGCTTAAAAATAAAATTTATATAAAACCGATTTAAAAACTTTAAAAACTTAAACCATGACATTTATTAACTTGAAACATCATATTATTAATAATTGTGCATCTTTTTCGGCTTGATCGATCGTCTCTTGCTTGGTTTGGTATTAAAGGTTTCGTTTAACGCACCGACGTACCATTAAATCGAAAACTCTTTTCTGTGCTTTAATTCACTTATCCCGAAGCTTTAATACCTCGTAAACATCACTAAACATTATATATTTCGCCTATAATGTAATCCCCGATTCATTCGGGTTTCAATAACCGTCAATCGGTTAACCGTACTTCCAATACGATTAACTGTATAATCTAGTATAATTCGTACCGTGAATCATACAGACTCGTATAAACACATTGTAATTCATATATTCATTATTAACTAACACATAAATAGTACATTCCGGCTAGGGTATACCTGAATTTGCTGGAATCGTTACATACAGCCACATGAATTCATGTTTCAGCCACATGAATTTTATAATAATATGGCCAATAGGTTTGTGTTAAGCTTGCATTGTGACCTATACCGTGTGGATATAGCAAAGAAATGGTCACTTAAAGTAAAAATAGAGTGGCTAATTATATCATACAGACACTAGAAATTATATTAAAAGTGGCTAAAAATGTTTGCTTGCCACCCAAACACTCCTTTGTAATTTATAGTATGGCTATTGTCATACCGTTTGTCACACATAATGCTTTTTTTAATTTAAAGTGTGGCTATTGTCAAACTTTTCGTCACACATAGTGAGGTATTGTGTGGCTAATCATATCATATAGACACTGGAGGTTATTGTCAATGTGGCTAAAAATGTGAACTTGCCAGTCAAACACTCTTTTGTAGTTTGTGGTGTGGCCATTGTCTTACCATTTGTCACACATAATGCTTTTGTAATATAAAGTGTGGCTATTATCATACTTTTGATCACACATAGATAAATGTGGCTATTTCATAAGTTTAACAAACACAATAACATAAATTCAAAACAAGTTTACATTAACAAACCTTCACTAATAAGTTATGAATTCAAAATATTTGAAACTACTACTAATTACTACCGACCTCAAACTTTCTCATAAACTAATCAAACTGTTTTTGCCTCCTTTCTTCGTTTTCCTTAAGTTCTTTTTTCATTTATTTCATTCGTTGTGCTCGTACTTCCAACTCGTTTCTTGACTTATTTTCATCTTTTTCCATTTCGGCTCTAACTTTTTAAACCTAAAGTTGTTAAAATATTAGCATCATAACTAGTAAAGGGTTAATGTGAGGCGAAACCTCAAAGCACGACGACTATCACGCACAATCACATTAGACATAATGTATACACAAACAAAAACTTGAATCGACGACTTGTTGGTGATAATAATCAATGTCAACTGTACTAAAAAGTCCTAACATGTATTCACACATCGTTTCATGCCAAATCAACCAAACATTCATCATACACCTTAACTTATGATCACTTAGTTCACGAGACAGATTATAGCATGTACAAACTAATATTATTCACTAAGAAAAGGTTAAGTATAAATTCTACAAAATTTACCATAGTAGAATATATGAATTTGGTTTCTAAAAAAAATTTATAATATTTTTCTCATACATACAAAACTCACAATAATTCAACCATTAAAGATATGTACCAACAATTCAGCAGATTGCACAACAAACACTTGTTTAATGGTTCTATCGACTCATTAATCTAAATTGTGCAAGACCAATTGGGTTGTCTTCAAAACTCATAATGCTAACTTTCAGTACTGGACAAAACCCGTTTGGTTTTGTCATTAGGGAGTTATGGTGTCGGAAAGACAGGCCAAAATATAACTCCCCGAATCAGCTTTGACTAGTGTTTTTGTAAAATCATAAAAACTATTCAAAACGTGTCCAAAAATTACAAACTTTACCTTTCTAGAAACTAGACTCATAGTGCTATATCCTAGAATCAAAAATCGTTCAGTAATCATCGTTTAACATCAAGTTACATACCAATAAATAAACGAAAACGAATCTATCAGCAAACTGTTGTCATCAAACAAGTGAAATACATACCTTTTTAGCGATGAAAGAAGATGTACTAAGCTTCAATTACAAGAAATAACAATTACAATTGAAAATCCCCAAACTTGGTTCTTAGGGTTCTTCACACTCAACACGAATCCGGCAAAAAAAGAGATAGAATTGATGAAAACCGACACCACACTTGAATTCCTCTCGCAAAAATAATTAGATTAGAGCCCGGAATCAAAGGATTTGGTGTCACACCCTGCCATGGGGCCTGGGAGTTTTATGGACAAATTGGTACCATGTGTAAGCAACGGAATATTATTGATAAAAATAAGTTACAATATTTGTACTAAGTATTTATGACAAGGTGTAACTACACAGCTATCTCTTCTCTAACACTGCTGCAATCCCGGGGTTGGTTCTACTAATCTTCTTGGCATCTAATCTTCATTTTTCATGTTCGGCACACGAGTCTATCATTAGGAATTCTCATTACAAAGCTAATCCAAATTGTTATCCCCATAGTGCCTGAATACATGCTAAAAAGTGTCAACTAAAAAGTTGGTGAGTTCGTGAGTTTAGCTCACATACACAAAAAAGAGTTTATTCATAAAAGCGCGCAAGTTTGCGTGTATGTAAGTATAAAGAATGGTGCACATCAATCAAGTCCACAATCAAACCTGCAACTAGCATAAGCATCCCTAACTCATACTAGAAGTTAAACCGTCCTGGACTGTCACCCTGCTAAAAGCGATAATCAAACACGTAGGTTATATGCCGCAATGATCCACAGATCTCAGTGTGGTTTACCCAACATAGTGTCACTGTGCGTGGGGGTCTCCCAAATAGTACTACCCATACAAGCCTCCGGCCCATTCCCTCGGGCTAATGATTGTGTAAAAGTTGGGATAAAATTTAGCAGTAAAACACCTCTTGATAATTATCACACCATATTTAAAACCAGCATGTATCCAGCCCAAAAAGTTTAAGTAAAAAGGGCAGCACGAAACTCACCTCAGTCCGTATGCAATATGTATATGAAAGATAATCAATGAGCTTGCACTATGCTAGAAATCACCAAGTACACCTAGTATATATTAATCAACAATAAGTTATCGAGAACAATGTAAAATTCATTATTGGAATTGTGTGCTAGGTAATTCTATGTGTTTTCCAACGTATTGGGTTCTTGATGAGTAAAGTTTCCTTTTATGGGAAGTTTGTACTTAAGTAACCTAATAAGATTAATGTTTTGTGTCTAGGTATATAATTCAGCTTCCGGGAGTTTTAGTTACCTTGGTTCATGTGCCAGGTTTCAATAAAGTTTCTATTTTTGGAAAGTTTGGTTTTCAGTTAAGTTTCGGGTTACCATATGACCATAAAGATTTAGTATTTTATTCATACCAGGAGTAGAATGATTCTTGTTTAATACAACCATATCTTGACTTGAGTTTACAAAGGTTGACAATGTCGGGTTATCACCGATGTTGTCGGGTATTAATGATATGTCTCGAAAGAATAGTTTTTATAATATAAGTAAAAATCAAATTGTGATATTATTGACTCATACTTGCTGCTAAAAATCAAAAACTTCATAATCCTAATTTTATATGTTTCAAAACGCTTGTTCGGTTTAAGTCGGTTTTACCGTAACTCGCGTATAAACGCCATTTCTTTACAAAAAGGGCGTTATAAATAATGAAAACGGTTTATAAAGTTATAATAAAGTATTTTACATATCACTTACGGAAAAATTTCCATTTTATATTTTTGAAGCATTTTAGTCTTTAAAAGTCGGCTCGTTCGTCAGTTTTAACGAAACAATGAGTTTAAGCTTGCAAACGGGCCCATTTTGTAAATACATTTTCCCTTTAAACATTTATAGCTTTTATCTAGCCATTTGAACTCATAAGCCTTTGTTTCAAAAACACAATCTTATACTTTCAGTTTTTGAGAAATAACCGGTTTCCAAAAATGCCCTTTCGTTATATTTTTAACAAAAACTTACTTTTCGTCACCTAACGAGTTAGGACCTGTTATAATAAATAAAAATAGGTTGTTTTGACATCTCGTGGGGTTTAAAAGATTGTTCGTAGCTGCAGTTTCGCTAACAGACCCAGTTTTGGTCCGTTTGGGTTCTAGTTCGGTTTTAAAGCGATGGTTCCCTTAAAATAGTTTCAGGTCAGATTGTAAACCATCAAAATATTATGCTTAGGGCTATAACAAAATGTCATAATGTTATTTAGGTTGCATGACTTGTTTCTCATTAAAACAAGTTACCAAAGTGTCGGTTCGAAAGACTTTTAATACCCATTTTCAGTGATATATTTGGGGCTGGTTTATACCATGTTTCAAGACTTAATAATTATGTTTAAGGCTGCAAAAAGATGCTATAGTATTATAAAGGTTGCACGACTCATTTCTTAGTTTAACGAGTTGCCAAAGTGTTCGTTTAAAAGGGTTTAATCCTCGATTCAATATTATTATTTGGGGCTGGTCTTTCCAGGTTTAAGGACTATGATAAAATGCTTTAACTCTTAAGAAATCATGTTAACAGTCCAGGAGTTAATTTGGCCACTTAGTTGTTCGGTTTTAAAAAAAAAACTAGTTCGTCTTTAAACGAGTTATCGGATGGCCATGGTTTTGGGGCTGCACATTCTGTAGTTTATATATTTTCATGATCATGTTAATATATTGTTCCTTGTTGAGTTCATGGTCTTTAAAAATTTTACACGTAAACATGGTGGTTATGGCAACACGGAACCACCAGTTCTGATACGTTTTAGGTTTTACAGGCTGCTCAGACTCTGAATGTATTATTGTAAACTATATAAGATAAAAATAATGGTTTAGCTTTGTATCTCGAACGTTAGTTTTCTGGTTACGTTTATGAGTTGATAAAAGTCGATTTCAAGGGGTTTAACATCCAGTCACAGGTAAGGATTTGTGACTGATGTTACTTCCTGCACATGAATCTGTTTATTCTTGTGTAGGTCTGATCATTTATAGGGTTGAGGCGAGGGTTCATGATATGAAGTGAAAACAAACAAGATTGATAAATACACGAGTGTAGATACCTTAGGCGATTTAAGGGTTCACAAAGAGTAGTCCATCAGTTTCTTGGAAGAAATTCGTGAGCAGCAGTGGGTAGATTAGGGCTGGATTTCCATACAAACAATGGAATTAGAGGAAGGATTATAATCGCATTGAATAGAGACTGATCAAAACAAATTACGTTACCCGATTCTCTTGTTCTTGGGCTGCAACTTCAGTTTCTTCAATAAGGGAGAAGAGAATGACTTTTGTTGAATATTGTATGCTTGTCTTAAGATAGGAGTTGAAAGGGATTAAATCAAGTTGCAGGAGTTTTTTGGGGAGATGAAGATATGCATGAAAACTGATTGGGACAGAGAATGGTCGATGATGAATGGAGGCAGAGGATGTCGATGGTTTTGATAGGGTGCAGGCATTTATGGAGATTTGAAGATATTATAATATCTTGTATTATTTTTAATATTTTGTTATGTTTATAGAAATCACAACTATTTTTATTCATTTATCTTTATATATATATTGGACAAAGAACTGATTTTTATATAAAGCATCGGGTTACGAAATTTAGAAAATATCTATCGTGTCAAATATATTGTTTTTCGGTTTTTGTTTTGCTTGGTTCGATTACCGGACGGTAATACAAGAAAGTGTTTGATGTCTGGATTATATACTTTAGATACCCGGTAAAACTGAATTAGTATTAAATGGTTCGTATAATTTTTGAAGTTATCAGGTTCGTTTGCGTTAGATGAATCTTGGTTTCATTTGATTAACTTGGGTCAAGCCCATGCTATATATTATGGTATTATCATTGGTTTTTCTCTATTCGTCAAGTTCTATATAATTATTCAGTCAAGCCAATTATTTATTATCTCGACAATTTAGGGCCAAGCCCAACTACGTACAGTCCGTTTCGACTACTCAACCAACGTCACACTCGTTATATGTAGATAAGTTCTCTTTAAAAAAAATTAGCCCTATTTTTGGAGTTGTTACATTTGGTTAAGAATTGAGTGAGTTAGAGAATTAATTATTGAGGATTATGGTAGGTTTAAAGAGATGAAGAAGAAGAATAATATGAAGGAATGAAGAGAATGAAAAAAAGGTAAGTTAATTATGTGGTCAAATTAAATTTAAGAATAGGAGGGTAATTCAAAATTTTTTGAAGAAAAGATGGGTTTGAATTTAATTTGAAATTTTGAGAGAAGTGAAATTAATATGAACTAAATATGAATTTAACTTATTTTTAATAATTAAAATAAAGAGTTGTTAGTGTGTGTGTGTGGTGTGTATATAACAACTAATGAAAACTTATATAATATAAAAAAATTGTATTTTAAATATAAAAACATATAAAATAAATACAAGTGATATTTATAGTTGCTCTAAAAGAATTGTATAAGAGGGTAGTAATCAGTGTTAACGCCCAATAGACCATACTTTTATTAGTGGGCCATACTAGTTCTTGATCGGTATTAGTGTCCCATTATAACATCTATCATGTCACAATTGCTCTAAAAGAGTTGTATAGCACTGTCATTAGTCATGGTTAGGTGTTAACGCCTGAAACACACCATACTTTCGTCAATAGACCTTATTTGGCCTTGATTTGTGTTAATAGCCCAACATGTTATACATTCATCAATGGGCCTTGATTGGTATTAGTGGTCATTATAGCATCTATCATGTCCCCTTTGCTACAAGAGGGTTGTATATGAGTGTAGTGAGCCATAGGCATGTGTCAACTCCCGATAACATGTCATACTTTTATTAATGGGCCATATTGGGCCTTGATTGTTGTTAATGGCCAATATCATCTCTATCATGTCATAGTTACGTTAACAGGTTGTATAGGAGTGTAGTGAGTCATAGTTGGTCGTCATACTTTGCATTAATGGGCCGTCTTGGGCCTTGATTGTTGTTAGTGACCCATTGTAGTCTCTATCATATCATAGTTGTTTTAAAAGGGTCGAATATGAGTTTAGTGAGTCATGGTTTGGTTACGCCCAATAATATGTCATACTTTCATCAACGGGCCTTATTGGTCCTTGATTGTTGTTAATGGCCAGTATGGGTCTATCATGTCATAGTTACGTTAACAGGTTGTATAGGAGTGTAGTGAGTCATAGTTGGTCTCATCAAATGGCTTTGATTGGTATTAGTGGCCCATTATATCAGCTATCATGTCATAGTCACTACAAGGAGGTTGTATATGAGTGTAGTGAGCCATAGTCATGTGTCAACGCCTAATAACATGTTATACTTTTATTAATGGAACAAATTGGGCCTTGATTGTTGTTAATGGCCCAATATATCTATATCATGTCATAGTTAATTTAACAGGTTGTATAGGATTGTAGTGACTCATAGTTGGTGTTAACGCCCAGTAGCATGTCATACTTTGCATTAATGTCATACTTTGCATTAATGGGTCGTCTTGGCCTTGATTGTTGTTAGTGACCCATTGTAGTCTCTATCATATCATAGTTGCTCTAAAAGGTTGAATATGAGTTTAGTGAGTCATAGTTTGGTTAAAGCCCAATAATATGTCATACTTTTCATCAATGGGCCTTATTGGACCTTAACTGGTGATTGTGGCCCATTATAGCCTTTATCACATCATAGTTGCTCTAAGATGGTTGTATAGGAATGTCATTACTCATAGTTAGATCTTAATGGCCGATAACATGTGATACTTTCATCAATAGGTCTTATTGGGCCTTGTTGGTGTTAGTGGCCCATTATAGCCTTTTTCATGTCATAGTCGCTCTAATGGGCCATATTAGTGCTTGTAATCTCTTAGTGGCCTATTATGGCATGTGATATGTAACATTAGATATTTAAGGGTTATATCGTGTTATAGGGAGTCATAATAGACAATAAAAGAGAAATACAAGTCATACATGTCCTAATGGGCCATATTGGGCCTTGAAATCTCTAATGGCCCATTATGCATATAATTTTAAATTGTGTCTTAAGAGGTACAACTCGCCTAACCCGCCGATATAAATTAAACATATGGGTGGCAAATGGGTTGGGTTGGGTCGAAAGGGGTTATGAGTCGGAACGGGTTAGGGTCGAAACGTGGTCAGGGTTGGAATGGGTCAACTAAAAAAAAGGTTGTTATGGTTCGGGTCAGAACGGTTCAGGGTCAAAAGGTTCGGGTCATAACGGATCCAGGTCAAAATGGGTCAAGGTCGGAACGGGTCAAAACGGGTCTCGAGTCTTTTTTTTTTGAACTACGACAACGGAGGAAATGTTTTAGCTTTATCATTAAAATTCATGTTCCAGTCCAGTTTGTTTCAGCACTTAACAACTCATAAACAACATGCTAAACAGCTCGTTTTAGAGATTTTTCATTCCGTTTCAGCACTTAACAGCTCGTTTTTAACAGCAAACAGCATGTTAAACAGCTCGTTTCAGCAAGTTTTCAGTTCGTTTCAGCACGTAACAGCTTGTTTTACAGCAAACATCATGTTAAACAGCTCGTTTAATCGATTTTTCAGTCCGTTTTAGCACTTAACAGCTCGTTTCAGCAGTTAACAGCTCGTTTTTATAGCAAACAACATGCTAAACAGCTCGTTTCAGTGACTTTTCATTTCGTTTCAGCACTTAACAGCTCATTTTAACAGCAAACAGCATGTTAAACAGCTCGTTTCAGCAAGTTTTCAGTTCATTTCAGCACGTAACAGCTCGTTTTTACAGCAAACATCATGTTAAACAGCTCATTTCATCGATTTTTTAGTCTGTTTCAGCACTTAACAGCTCGTTTCAACACGTTTTGACCAATTTTGCAGGAATTCAGCAATAAAAAAATCACAGTTCAGCTCGTTTTTGTCCGTTTCAGCAGGTTACATAACCAATACTTCAAAACGTTTTGTGTTTTTAATCCAGAAAACAAGTATAGACAAACATTTAGTGTTTTTCAAAACTAGTATGCAAGTATGTCCGTGTTTTCAATCCAAAACCTGGTGTCACGTGTAACAGAGTTTTCTCAAAACTAAATGAATGCATTTGACTCGTTAACTGTTACCTAGTACAAGTGTTTTAAGTTAAGAGAGTATGTTCAACAACACATGACTCTAAGACCCACGTATGAACTCACACACAAACACAAACTTGACCGACGAATCGTTGGTGATAATAAGTAATGTCAACAGTACCGAAAGTCCTAACATGTATCCACACATTATATCATGGCAAAGCAACCAAATATTCATCATACAACTTAACTTATGATCATTCAGTTCACGAGACAGATTCTGGCATGTACAAACTGATTTTATTCACAAAGAAAAGATTAAGGATAAATTCTACAAAATTTATCACAGTATGATATATGAATCAGGTTTCTCAAAAAAATTTTATTATATTTTTCTCAAGCATAGAAAACTCACAATAATTCAACCATTACAGATAGGTACTAAGAGTTCAGCAGATTGCGCAACAAAAACTAGTTTAATTGTTCTATCAACTCATTAAACCAAATTGTGTAAGACCAATTGGGTTATCTTTTAAACTCATAATACTAAGTTCCAGAAGTAGAAACAACCCATTTGGATTTGTCATTAGGGAGATATGGTGTCCGAAAAATGGACCAGAATATAACTCCCCCGAATCAGCTTTGACATATGTTATTGTAAAATCATAAAAGGTATTCAATACTCATCCAAAAATTACAAAATTTACCTTTCTGGAAACTAGACTCAGAATACTATATCCTAAAATCAAAAATCGATCAATAATCATCATTTAACAGCGAGTTACAGACCAATCAATAAAAGAGAACGAATCTGTCAGCCAACTATTCTCAACAAAACTCAAACCCTAACATGTTTAAGTCATCACTAGGGTTCTAATTAATCATGTTAAAAACCCCCGTTAGAAAATATAAATCCAAAAATGATAAAAAGTAAAGATTCAAAAATGTCACTTGCAACTTGTATCAAGATTGTTTAAATTAGATCGAATACTAATCGATTGAATCCAAGACCTAATTGCTTACATTCAAACCCTCGAACACCCAAATTTCACAAAATTAAAGTATAAATCACCTACCTAACCAAGATGAGCTTCAATAGATGTTAATGAGTGATGAAAGTAATTAGCAGCAGGTGATGGATTAGGGTTCAGATTGGTTACTGAAGGGTGGATGTCTGGTTGGTTACACAAAAGAATTAGAATGTGGCTATTAATTATCAATAGTCACACTTTTGTTTTAATGTAACTGTTAGATTTTAGTCATACATAAAAATTTATAAGTGGCTATAAAATAATGCTTTATGGTCACATAAACCCCTTATGTGTGACCACATGTATAAGCTTTTAGCCACATATGAAACAATTAAAGTGTGGCCATTAGCTACTAACGGTCACACGTTTTGTTTGCTGTCACCGTTAACTTTTAGCCACATATAAAACTTATAAGTGGCTAACATACAATACTCTATGGTCACATATACCCGTAAGTGTGGCCATATGTATTAGTTTTTAACCACATCATTATCAAATTACTGTGAGCATAGATCATATTTGGCCATAGTTTACTAAGTGTGGCAAGTAAAAGTCACATTTTTTTATGAAAGTGTGGCTAACGGTTTCGAGCAACTGTGTTTTTGGTCACACGAATTGAAAAAGTGTGGCTAAATGTTCTAGCATGTGTGATTTTTTGCCACAAAAATCTAATTTATGTGGCTAAAGGTTCTAACAGGTGTGTTTTTTGTCACACGAATTGAAAAAGTGTGGCAAAATGTTCCAGCAGGTGTGATTTTTTGCCACAAAAATTTAATTTATGTGGGCTAAAGGTTCTAACATGTGTGTTTTTTGTCACACGAATTGAAAAAGTGTGGCTAAATGTTCCAGCAGGTGTGATTTTTTGCCATAAAAATCTAATTTATGTGGCTAAAGGTTCTAACATGTGTGTTTTTAGTCACACGAATAACAAATGTGTGGCGAAAGCGACCTTTAGCTACACATTTAGACCGTGGTGTGGAAAACCGCCCAGAGCATGTGTGTGGCTAAAAGCCAATATTCACGTAGTATGCTATTTTTATTTAATTTTGCCTGGTTATGTATTAATGTGTTTTTATATTTTTTATTTATTTCTGTTTCTACCTAATTATTTGTTAACATAATCACAATAACCAAAACCTGTGTGCAATCCTTACCTGTCACAACTTAAAATTTATATTATTAATATTTTATAATAATGATGTTTTAAACATAGTCAAATGATATTTACACTAAATGTTTGACTTACATTAATAGTTCTAATAAAAGTAATGCAGATTTCCTAAATACATTGGTAAATTTATTATTTTAATAATGTATTTCCTAATTTAAGATACTTTCATTTCTTTATATTAAACACATATCAAATTATATTTTTTTTATATTATTTAATAAAATTACTTTAGGAAACAATCATCTATATAATTACTAAAACCGTTTTTTTAATATTTACACCATGTTTTCATACTCTCATAAGTTAATATTTGTCCATATCTACATCATTATTAATAAGTCATTCTTCAACCAATAAACTTATTTATCTATTTAATATTCTACATTCGTTAAATATTCTTTCATACTTATATTCCGTGTTTAGCATTTTGTAGCATGCCTCAATATCTCTTCCACTATTTTTCTCTATCACTTCTCTAATCATGTATTCATCTTCAAAGAAACGTCCACATCAAAAAGCAAGAATTACGATCGAAATAATATTTAAATTTGATTCAAACATGTATTAATTCAACCGATTGTTTACCGGTATTGCTTTTTCATTTATATCGTTTATGTGTATATTTTCATTTAGGTAATCTTCCAACAAACCCATTGTCTAATGTTTCAAATACACTACAGTCAAATAATGTTCAAAGTGTTCATATTATGCCTCCTAACACATGTTTCTTGAACGGATACTCATCTCCAATATATCATTACAATCCATACGGTAAAATCTTTAGGTGTCAATATTTTAAACTTAATTTTAACCATGTTTAGTTTGTTAGTTTTTTTAATATTTATATTTTTCCTTTACATTGTTTTAATTTTTTTCGTATTGTATATCTATTAAAATAAATGTCAACCTCAAATCGGGCAGTTAGGTAACATTTCAAACAATACACCACTTACTATATCTCAAAACTACCCACCAACTAATTATGTGTGTATATCTACTCCAAGTAAGTTTTATATGTATTAGATTTTTAATTTTATTTTTAAGAGTATCTTGGCTTATGTTAACATTCTAAACACAACTTGTAATATTAGAACTGGGTACTGCTTATGAAGTTCATAGCAGTTCTTTTTCTGCATTTTCCAATGGGAAGGAAAACTTATATCCATCTACACTACCAACCGTAAACAAAAATTCTCTATATAACCAAGGTAACGTATCTCTTTGCATCATTGATAATTATTGTAATTATCTAAGTACTGTTATTTTCATTTTTCATTTTTCATTATACATATATATTATATATATATATATATATATTTGCAGACAATACTTCTACGCAACTTGACAATTCTTATTCTTCAAAACGAAAACAAAGAAAGGAAATTGTAGATGGTAAACGTGGTAAATTAAAACACTCCTTAAACAAAAGTTCTCAAAGAAGCTCGTCTTCTTCAACTACCACCATTTTTCTTTGAATCATTACATTTATATTTATTTTATTTGCTTTTTTAGTTGTTTTATAATATCATTTTCAATAGGCTGTGTTATTTCTTCTAAGAGTATCCTAATCCAACGTCAAATGTTAGCGCTTCTGTTTCTACCTACACAAATTCTGTAAGTACCCTTATAAACAAGGCGTGTTGGAAGACCAGGAAACAACCAATACTACTCCTATACCTATGCAGACATTAAATGATTTTGAGTTTGTTGTTGATGTTTTTAAAGGCATATCAACAGGTTATTAGTTAATACATTATATAAGTCTACATAGTTTCTTATAAATATTTGCTATAAACATAATTTTAATCTATTGTATAGATTATGTTGATCATGGTAATCAAAGTTTCAAGTGTGAGTCTTGCAACGCCTACTTATGGAAAGCTGAATCTAGGAGAGGATAAAAAAAAGTAGTGCCAATACAAGTTTCTCTTTATGTTTCCGCAATGGAAATGTTAAACTTCCTG